>NC_092256.1:823515-851228 GCF_036320965.1 Panulirus ornatus | reverse complement strand
ACATGCCCTGGTTCAATCCATTGACAGCACGTCGAACCCGGTATACCACATCGTTCCAATTCACTCTATTCCTTGCACGCCTTTCACCCTCCTGCATGTTCAGGCCCCGATCACTCAAAAACTTTTTCACTCCATCTTTCCACCTCCAATTTGGTCTCCCACTTCTCCTCGTTCCCTCCACCAACGACACATATATCCTCTTGGTCAATCTTTCCTAACTCATTCTCTCCCTGTGACCAAACCATTTCAGAACACACTCTTCTGCTGTCTCAACCGCACTCTTTTTATTTCCACACATCTCTCTTACCCAATTATTACTTACTCGGTCAAACCACCTCACACCACATATTATCCTCAAACATCTCATTCCCATCACATCCACCCTCCTCCGCACAATTCTATCCATAGCCTACGCCTTGCAAACATACAACATTGTTGGGACCACTATTCCTTCAAACATACCCATTTTTGCTTTCTGAGATAATGTTCTCGACTTCCAAACATTCTTCAAGGCTCCCAGAATTTTCGCTCCCTCCCACACCCTATGATTCACTTCCGCTTCCATGATTCCATATTGTGCCAGATCCACTCCCAGATATCTAAAACACTTTACTTCCTCCAGTTTTTCTCCATTCAAACTCACCTCCCAATTGACTAGACTCTCAACCCTATTGTACCTAATAACCTTGCTCTTATTCACATTTACTCTTAACTTTCTTCTTTCACACACTTTACCAAACTCATTCACAAGCTTCTGCAGTTGCTCTCATGAATCAGTCAGCAACAAATGACTCACTTCCCAAGCTCTCTCATCAACAACAGACTTCATACTTGCCCCTCTTTCCAAAACTCTTGTATTCACCTTGCTAACAACTCCATCCATAAACAAATTAAACAACCATGGAGACATCAAACACCCCTGTCGTAAACCTACATTCACTGAGAACCAATCACTTTCCTCTCTTCCTACACGTACACATGCCTTACATTCTCGATAAAAACTTTTCACTGCTTCTAACAACTTGCCTCCCACACCATATATTCTTAATACCTTTTCCCAGAACATCTCTATCAACTCTATCATATGCCTTTTCCAGATCCATAAATGCTACATACAAATCTATTTGCTTTTCTAAGTATTTCTCACATACATTCTTCAAAGCAAACACCTGATCCACACATTCTCTACCACTTCTGAAACCACACTGCTCTTCCCCAATCTGATGCTCTGTACATGCCCTCACCCTCTTAATCAATGACCTCCAATATAATTTCCCAGGAATACTCAACAAACTTATACCTCTGTAATTTGAGCACTCACTCTTATCCCTTTTGCCTTTGTACAATGGCACTATGCACACATTCCGGCAGTCCTCAGGCACACCACCATGAATCATACATAGATTAAATAACCTTACCAACCAGTCAACAAACCAGTCACCCCCTTTTTTAATAAATTCTATTACAATACCCTCCAAACCTGCTGCCTTGCCGGCTTTCATCTTCCTCAAAGGTATTATTACCTCTTCTCTGTTTACCAAATCATTTTCCCTAACCCTATCACGTTGCACACCACCTCGACTAAAACACCCTATATCTGCCACTCTATCATCAAACACATTCAACAAATCTTCAAAATACTCACTCCATGTCCTTCCTCACATCATCACTACTTGTTATCACTTCCCCATTAGCCTCCTTCACTGAAGTTCCCATTTGCTCCATTGTCTTACGCACTTTATTTACCTCCTTCCAGAACATCTTTTTATTTTCTCTAAAATTTAATGATACTCTCTCACCCCAACTCTCATTTGCCCTCTTTTTCACTTCTTGGACCCTTTCTCTTGACCTCCTGTCTCTTTCTTTTATACATTTCCAACTCATTTGCATTTTTCCCTGCAAAAATTGCCTAAATTCCTCTCTCTTCTCCTTCACTAATAATCTTACTTCTTCATCCCACCACTCGCTACCCTTTCCATTCAACCCACCTCCCAGCCTTCTCCTGCCACAAGCATCTTTTGCGCAAGCCATCACTGGTACCCTAAATACATCCAATTCCTCCCACACTCCCCGTACATCCTTTGTTCTCACCTTTTTCTGTTCTGTACTCAGTCTCTCCTGGTACTTCCTCACACAAGTCTTCTTCCCAAGGTCACTTACTCTCACCACACTCTTCATTCCAACATTCTCTCTTTTTTTCTGAAAACCCCTACAATTCTTCACTTTCGCCTCCACAAGATAATGATCAGACATCCCTCCAGTTGCACCTCTCAGCATATTAACATCCAAAAGTCTCTCCTTCGCGCGCCTATCAATTAACACTTAATCCAATAACGCTTTCTGGCCATCTCTCCTACTTACATACATATACTTATGTATATCTCGCTTTTTAAACCAGGTATTCCCAATCACCAGTCATTTCTCAGCATAAAAATCCACAAGCTCTTCACCATTTCCATCTACAACAATGACCATCCCCATGTATACCAAGTATTCCCTCAACTGCCACATTACTCACCTTTGCATTCAAATCACCCATCACTATAACCCGGTCTAGTGAATCAAAACCACTAACACACTCATTCAACTGCTCCCAAAACACTTGCCTCTCATCATGTTCCTTCTCATGCCCAGGTGCATATGCACCAATAATCACCCATCTCTCTCCATCAACTTTCAGTTTTACCAATATCAATCTAGAATTTACCTTACACTCTATCACATACTCCCACAACTCCTGTTTCAGGAGTAGTGCTACTCCTTCCCTTGCTCTTGTCTTTTCACTAACGTTTGACTTTACTCCCAAGACATTACCAAACCATTTTTCCCCTTTACCCTTGATCTTCGTTTCACTCAGAGCCAGAACATCCAGGTTCCTTTCCTCAAACATACTACCTTTCTCTCCTTTTTTCTCATCTTGGTTACATCCACACACATTTAGACACCCAAATCTGAGCCTTCTTGGAGGATGAGGACTCCTCGCGTGACTCCTTCTTCTGTTTCCCCTTTTAGAAAGTCAAAATACAAGGAGGGGAGGGTTTCTGGCGCCCCTTTCCTGTCCTCTTTAGTCGCCTTCTACGACACGTGAGGAATGCGTGGGAAGTATTCTTTCTCTCTTACTTTCTATAAGAAAGTAAATTCTAGATTGATATGGGTAAAACTGAAAGTTGATGGGGAGAGATGGGTGATTATTGGTGGAAATGCACCTGGGCATGAGAAAAAAGATCATGAGAGGCAAGTGTTTTGGGAGCAGCTGAATGAGTGTGTTAGTGGTTTTGATGCATAAGATCGGGTTATAGTGATGGGTGATTTGAATGCAAAGGTGAGTAATGTTGCAGTTGAAGGAATAATTGGTATACATGGAGTGTTCATTGTTGTCAATGGAAATGGTGAAGAGCTTATAGATCTATGTGCTGAAAAAGGACTGGTGATTGGGAATACCAGGTTTAAAAAGCGAGATATACCTAAGTATACGTATGTAAGTAGGAGAGATGGCCAGAGAGCGTTATTGCGTTATGTGTTAATTGATAGACGCACGAGAGATAGACTTTTGGATGTTAATGTGCTGAGAGGTGCAACTGGAGAGATGTCTGATCATTATCTTGTGGAGACGAAGGTGAAGATTTGTGGGGGTTTTCAGAAAAGAAGAGAGAATGTTGGGGTGAAGAGAGTGGTGAGAGTAAGTGAGGTTGGGAAGGAGACTTGTGTGAGGAAGTACCAGGAGAGACTGAGTACAGAATGGAAAAAGGTGAGAACAAAGGAGGTAAGGGTAGTGGTGGAGGAATGGGATGAATTTAGGGAAGCAGTGATGGTTTGCGCAAAAGATGCTTGTGGCATGAGAAGCGTGGGAGGTTTCTTGAATAGAAAAGGTTGTGAGTGGTGGAATGAAGAAATAAAATTAGTAGTGAAAGAGAAGAGAGAGGCATTTGAACGATTTTTGCAGGGAAAAAATGCAACTGAGTGGGAGATGTATAAAAGAAAGAGGCAGGAGGTCAAGAGAAAGGTGCAAGAGGTGAAAAAGAGGGCAAATGAGAGTTGGGGTGAGAGAGTATCATTAAATTTCAGGGAGAATAAAAGAATGTTTTGGAAGGAGGTAGATAAAGTGCGTAAGACAAGGGAGCAAATGGGATCTTCAGTGAAGGGGGCTAATGGGGAGGTGATAACAAGTAGTGGTGATGTGATAAGGAGATGGAGTGAGTATTTTGAAGGTTTGTTGAATGTGTTTGATGATAGAGTGGCAGATATAGGGTGTTTTGGTCGAGGTGGTGTGCAAAGTGAGAGGGTTAGGGAAAATGATTTGGTAAATAGAGAAGAGGTAGTAAAAATTTACGGAAGTTGTAAGCCGGCAAGGCAGCAGGTTTGTATGGTATTGCAGCGGAATTTATTAGAAAAAGGGGGTGACTGTATTGTTGACTGGTTGGTAAGGTTATTTGATGTATGTATGATTCATGGTGAGGTGCCTGACGATTGGCGAAATGCTTGCATAGTGCCATTGTACAAAGGCAAAGTGGATAAGAGTGAGTGCTCAAATTACAGAGGTATAAGTTTGTTGAGTATTCCTGGTAAATTATATGGGAGAGTATTGATTGATAGGGTGAAGACGTGTACAGAACATCAGATTGGGGAAGAGCAGTGTGGTTTCAGAAGTGGTAGAGGATGTGTGGATCAGGTGTTTGCTTTGAAGAATGTATGTGAGAAATACTTAGAAAAGCAAATGGATTTGTATGTAGCATTTATGGATCTGGAGAAGGCATATGATAGAGTTGATAGAGATGCTCTCTGGAAGTTATTAAGAATATATGGTGTAGGATGCAAGTTGTTAGAAGCAATGAAAAGTTTTTTATCGAGGATGTAAGGCATGTGTACGTGTAGGAAGAGAGGAAAGTGATTGGTTCTCAGTGAATGTAGGTTTGCGGCAGGGGTGTGTGATGTTTCCATGGTTGTTTAATTTGTTTATGGATGGGGTTGTTAGGGAGGTAAATGCAAGAGTTTTGGAGAGAGGGGCAAGTATGAAGTCTGTTGGGGATGAGAGAGCTTGGAAAATGAGTCAGTTGTTGTTCGCTGATGATACAGCGCTGGTGGCTGATTCATGTGAGAAACTGCAGAAGCTGGTGACTGAGTTTGGTAAAGTGTGTGAAAGAAGAAAGTTAAGAGTAAATGTGAATAAGAGCAAGGTAATTAGGTACAGTAGGGTTGAGGGTCAAGTCAATTGGGAGGTAAGTTTGAATGGAGAATAACTGGAGGAAGTAAAGTGTTTTAGATATCTGCGAGTGGATCTGGCAGCGGATGGAACCATGGAAGCGGAAGTAGATCATAGGGTGGGGGAGGGGGCGAAAATCCTGGGAGCCTTGAAGAATATGTGGAAGTGGAGAGCATTATCTCGGAAAGGAAAAATGGGTATGTTTGAAGGAATAGTTGTTCCAACGATGTTGTATGGTTGTGAGGCGTGGGCTATGGATAGAGTTGTGCGCAGGAGGATGGATGTGCTGGAAATGAGATGTTTGAGGACAATATGTGGTGTGACGTGGTTTGATCGATTAAGTAACGTAAGGATAAGAGAGATGTGTGGAAATAAAAATAGCGTGGTTGAGAGAGCAGAAGAGGGTGTTTTGAAATTGTTTGGGCACATGGAGAGAATGAGTGAGGAAAGATTGACCAAGAGGATATATGTGTCGGAGGTGGAGGGAACGAGAAGTGGGAGACCAAATTGGAGGTGGAAAGATGGAGTGAAAAAGATTTTGTGTGATCGGGGCCTGAACATGCAGGATGGTGAAAGGAGGGCAGGGAATAGAGTGAATTGGATCGATGTGGTATACTGGGGTTGACATGCTGTCAATGGATTGAATCAGGGCATGTGAAGCGTCTGGGGTGAACCATGGAAAGCTGTGTAGGTATGTATATTTGCGTGTGTGGACGTATGTATATACATGTGTATGGGGGTGGGTTGGGCCATTTCTTTCGTCTGTTTCCTTGCGCTATCTCGCAAATGCGGGAGACAGCGACAAATCAAAAAAAAAAAAAATATATATATATATTTATATGTATATATATCTTTTCTTTCTTCTTTTAAACTATTCGCCATTTCCCGCGTTAGCGAGGTAGCATTAAGAACAGAGGACTGGGCCTTTGAGGGAATACCCTCACCTGGCCCAATTCTCTGTTCCTTCTTTTGGAAAATTAAAAAAAAAAACGAGAGGGGAGGATTTCCAGCCCCCCGCTCCCTCCCCTTTTAGTCGCCTTCTACGACACGCAGGGAATACGTGGGAAGTATTCTTAAACCCCTATCCCCAGGGATAATGTATATATATATATATTTATATATATATTATATATATATATATATATATATATATATATATATATATATATATATATATATATATATATATATATATATATATATATATATATATATATATATATATATATATATATATATATATATATATATATATATATATATATATATATACCTATATATATATATACATATATATATATATATATATATATATATATATATATATATATATATATATATATATATATATATATATATATATATATATATATATATATATATATATATATATATATATATATATATATATATATATATATATATCCCTGGGATAGGGGAGGAGGAATACTTACCAAGCATTTCCCACGTATCCGAGAAGGCTACTAAAAGGGGCGGGAGCGGGGGGGTGGGGAGGAATTCCTCCCCTCCTTGTGTTTTAACTTTCTATAAGAAGAAACAGAAGAAGGAGACACGCGGGGAGTGCTGATCCTACTCGAAGGCTCATATTGGGTGTCTAGATGTGTGTAGATGTAACAAAGATGAGAAAAAGTAGAGATAGGTAGTATGTTTGAGGAAAGGAGCCTGGATGTTCTGGCTCTGAGTGAAACGGAGCTCAAGATTGAAGGGGAAGAATAGTTTGGGAATGTCTTGTGAGTAAAGTCAGGGGTTAGTGAGAGGACAAGAGGAAGGGATGGAGGAGCATTACTGCTGAGACAGGAGTGGTGGAAGTATGTAATAGAGTATAAGAAAGTAAAGTCTAGATATATATGGGTAAAACTGAAAGTTAATGGAGAGAGATGGTTGATTATTGTTGAATACCCACATGGGCATGAGAAGAAACATCATGAGAAGCAAGTGTTTTGGTAGCAGCAGAGTGAGTGTCTTAGTAGTTTTGAAGCACGAGACCGAGTTATAGTGATGGGTGATTTGAATGCAAAGGTGAGTAATGTGGCAGTTGAGGGAATAATTGGTGAACATCGGGTGTTCAGTGTTGTAAATGGAAATGGTGAAGAGCTTGTAGATATACATGCTGAAAAAGGACCGGTGACTGGGAATACCTGGTTTAAAAAGAGATATTCATAAGTATACGTATGTAAGTAGGAGAGATGGCCAGAGAGCGTTATTGGATTACGTGTTAATTGATAGGCGCGCGAAAGAGAGACTTTTGGATGTTAATGTACTTAGAGGTGCAACTGGATTGATGTCTGATCATTAGCTTGTAGAGACGAAAGTGAAGATTTGTTGAGGTTTTCAGAAAGGGAGGGAGAATGTTTGGGTGAAGAAATTAGTGAGAGTAAGTGAGCTTGGGAAGGAGACTTGTTTGAGGAAGTACCAGGAGAGACTGAGTACAGAATGGAAAAAGGTGAGAACAAAAGACGTAAGGGGAGTGGGGGAGGAATGGGATGTATTTAGGGAAGCAGTGATGGCTTGCACAAATGACGCTTGTGGCATGGGAAGAGTGGGAGGTGGGCAGATTAGAAAGGGTAGTGAGTGTTGGAATGAAGAAGTAAGATTGTTAGTGAAAGAGAATAGAGAGGCATTTGGACGATTTCTGCAGGGAAACAATGCAAATGACTGGGAGTTGTATAAAAGAAAGAGGCAGGAGGTGAAGAGAAAGGTGCAAGAGGTGAGAGAGAGGGCAAATGAGAGTTGGGGTGAGAGAGTATCATCAAATTTTAGGGAGAATAGAAAAATGTTTTGGAAAGAGGTAAATAAAGTGCGTAAGACAAGAGAACAAATGGGAACTTCAGTGAGGGGGGCTAATGGGGAACTGATAACAAGTAGTGGTGGTGTGAGGAGGAGACGGAGTGAGTACTTTGAAAGTTTGTTGAATGTGTTTGATGACACAGTGGCAGATATAGGGTGTTTTGGTCGAGGTGGTATGCAAAGTGAAAGGGTTAGGGAGAATGATTTGGTAAACAGAGAAGGAGTAGTAAAGGCTTTGCCGAAGATGAAAGCCGGCAAGGCAGAGGGTTTGGATGGTATTGCAGTGGAATTTATTAAGAAAGGGGGTGACTTTATTTTTGACTGGTTGGTAAGGTTATTTAATGTATGTATGACTCATTGTGAGGTGCTTGAGGAATAGCAGAATGCTTGTATAATGCCATCGCACAAAGGCAAAGGGGATAAAAATGAGTGCTCAAATTGCAGAGGTATAAGTTTGTTGAGTATTCCTGTGAAATTATGTGGGAGGGTATTGATTAAGATGGTGAAGGCATGTACAGAGCACCAGGTTGAGGAAGAGCAGTGTGGTTTGAGAAATGGTAGAGGATGTGTGGATAAGGTGCTTTCATTGAAGAATGTATGTGAGAAATACTCAGAAAACAAATGGATTTGAATGTAGCATTTGTGGATAAGGAGAAAGCATATGATAGAGTTGGTAAAATTGGTCTATGGAAGGTTTTAAGAATATATGGTGTGGGAGGCAAGTTGTTAGAAGCAGTGAAAAGTTTTTATCGAGGATGTAAGGAATGTGCACGTGTAGGAAGAGAGGAAAATGATTGATTCTTAGTGAATGTTGGTTTTCGGCATGGGTGTGTGATGTGTCCATGGTTGTTTAATTTGTTATGGATGGTTTTGTCAGGGAGTTGAATGCAAGAGTTTTGGAAAGAGGGGCAAGTATGCAGTCTGTTGTAAATGAGAGAGTTTGGGAAGTGTCAGTTTTTCGCTTAAGATAGAGCGCTGGTGGCTGATTCGTGTGAGAAACTACAGAAGGTGGTGACTGAGTTTGGTAAAGTGTGTGAAAGAAGAAAGTTGAGAGTAAATGTAAATAAGAGGAATGTTATTAGGTAGAGTAAGGTTGAGGGACAAGATCAATTAGGAGGTAAGTTTGAATGTAGAGAAACTGGAGGAAGTGAAGTATTTTAGATATCTGGGAGTGGATTTGGCAGCGGATGGAACCATGGAAGCGGAAGTGAATCATAGGGTGGGGGAGGGTGCGAGAGGTTTTGAAGCATTGGAAAATGTGTGGAGGTCGAGAACATTGTCTCGGAAAGCAAAAATGGGTATGTTTGAAGAATAGTGGTTCCAATAATGTCATATGGTTGCGAGGTGTGGGCTACAGATACAGTTTTGCGGAGGAGGGTGAATGTGGTGGAAATGAGATGCTTGAGGACAATATGTGGTGTGAGGTGGATTGATCGAGTAAGTAATAATAGGGTAAGAGAGATGTGTGGTAATAAAAAGAGTGTTGTTGGCAGAGCAGAAGTGGGTGTTTTGAAAGGGTTTGGTCACATGGAGAAAATAAGTGAGGAAAGATTGACCAAGTGGATTTATGTGTCAGAGGTGGAGGGAACGAGGTGAAGTGAATGACCAAATTGGAGGTGGAAAGATGGAGTGAAAAGGATTTTGAATGATCGTACCCTGAACATGCAGGAGGGTGAAAGGCGTGCAGGGAATAGAGTAAATTTGAACGATGCGTTATACCGGGGTCGACATTTTGTGAATGAATTGATCCAGGGCATGTGAAGCGTCTGGGGTAAATCATGGAAAGTTCTGTGGAGTCTAGACGTGGAAAGGGAGCTGAGGTTTCGGTACATTATACATGACAGCTAAATACTGAGTGTGAACAAATGTGGCCTTTGTTGTCTAATTTCTAGAGCTAGCTAGCGCAGATGCTGGGAGAGGGGGTTGTTATTTTATGTGTGGCGGGATGGCGATGGGAATGAATAACGGCAGACAATACGAATTATATACATTTGTATATATGTATATGTCTGTGTGTGTATATATATGTACACGTTGAAATGTATTGGTATGTATATGTGCGTGTTTGTATGTGTTCGAGGTGGTGTGAAAAGTGAAAGGGTAAGGGAGAATGATTAGGTAAACAGAGAAGACGTAGTAAAAGCTTTGCGAAAGATGAAATCCGGCAAGGCAGCAGGTTTGGAAGTTTTTGCAGTGTAATTTCATTAGAAAAAGGGGTGACTGTGTTGTTGACTGGTTGCTAGATTTTTTAATATATATATGACTCATGGTGAGGTGCCTGAGGATTGGCAGAATGCTTGCATAGTGCCGTTGTACAAAGGCAAAGGGGATAAAGGTGAGTGCTCAAATTACATCTCAACGTATACATATATATACAAACACAAACGTATACATATATACACATGTACATAATTCATACTGTCTGCCCTTATTCATTCTCGTCGACACCCCGCTACACAAGAAATAACAGCCCCCTCCCCCCGCATGTGCGTGAGGTAGCACTAGAAAAAGACAACAAAGGCCACATTCGTTCACACTCAGTCTCTACCTGTCATGTATAATGCACCGAAACCACAGCTCCCTTTCCACATCCAAGCCCCACAGAACTTTCCATGATTTATCCCAGACGCTTCACATGCCCTGGTTCAATCTATTGACAGCACGTCGACCCCCGTATACCACATCGTTCCAATTCACTCTATTCCTTGCACGCCTATCACCCTCCCGCATGTTCAGGGCTCGATCACTCAAAATCTTTTTCACCCCATCTTTCCGCCTCCAATTTCGTCTCTAACTTCTCGTTCCCTCTACCTCTGACACATATATCCTCTTTGTATATCTTTCCTCACTCATTCTCTCCATGTGACAAAGCCATTTCAAAACACCCTTTTCTTCTCTCTCAACCACACTCTTTTTATTACCGCACATCTCTCTTACCCTTTCATAACTTATTCAATCAAACCACCTCACACCACATACTGTCCTCAAACATCTCATTTCCAGCACATCCACCTTCCTGCGCACAACTCTATTTATAGCCCACGCCTCGCAACCATATAACATTGTCAGAACCACTATTCCTTTAAACATAACCATTTTTGCTTTCCAAGATAACGTTCTCGCCTTCCACTCATTTTTCAACGCTCCCCTAACATTCGCGCCCTCCCCCAACCTATGCCTCACTTCCGCTTCCATGGTTCCATTCGCTGCTAAATCCACTCCCAGATATCTGAAACACTTCACTTTCTCGAGTTTTTCTCCATTCAAACTTACCTCCCAATTCACTTGACCCAAGGGACTTGTCCCTCAACCATACTGTACCTAATAATCTTGCTCTTATTCACATTTACCCTCAGCTTTCTTCTTTCACACACTTTACCAAAGTCAGTCACCAGTTTCTGCAGTTTTTCACTCTAATCAGCCACCAGCGGTGTATCATCAGCGAACAACAACTGGATCACTTACCAAGCTCTCTCATCCATAACAGACTGCATACTTGTACCTCTCTCCAAAACTCTTACATTCACCTCCCTAACAGCTCCATCCATAAACAAATTAAACAACCATGGAGGCATCACGCCCCCTGCCGCAAACCGACATTCACTGAAAATCAATCACTTTCCTGTCTTCCTACTCGTCCACATGCCTTACATCCTCGATAAAAGCTTTTCACTGCATCTAACAACTTGCCTCCCCCACCATATATTATAAATACTTTCCACAGAGCATCTTTATTAACTCTATCATATGCCTTCTCCGGATCCATTCTCAAATACATTCTTCAAAGCAAACACCTGATCCACACATCCTCTACCACTTCTGGAACCACACTGCTCTTCGCCAAAGTGATGTTCTGTACATCCCTTCACCCTTTCATTGAATACTCTCCCATGAATACTCAACAGTCATATACCTCTGTAATTTGAGCACTCACCTTTATCCCCTTTGCCTTTATACAATGGCACTATGGAAGCATTCAGCCAATTCTCAGGCACCTCACCATAAGTTATACATACCTTAAATACCCTTAGCAACCAGTCAACAACACAGTCACCACATTTTTTAATAAACTCCACTGCAAGACCATCCAAACCTGCTGCCCTGCCCGCTTAAATCTTTCGTAAAGCTTTTACTACCTCCTCTCTGTGTACCAGATCATTCTCCCTAACCCTCTCGCTTTGCACACCACCTCGACTAAAACACCCTATATCTGCCAAGCTTTCATCAAACACATTCAATAAACCATCAACATACTCACTCCATCTCCTTCTCACATCACCACTACTTATCACCTCCCCATTAGCCCCCTTGACTAATGTTACCATTTGTTCCCTTATCTTACGCACTTTAATTACCTCTTTCTAAAACACCTTTTTATTCTCCCTAAAATTTAATGATAATCTCTCATCCCAAGTTTCATTTGCCCTCTTTTTCACTTCTTGCACCTTTTTCTTGACCTCCTGCCTCTTTCCTTTATACATCTCCCAGTCATTTGCATCATTTCCCTGCAAATATCGTCCAAATGCCTCTCTCTTCTCTTTCACTAATAATCTTACCTCTTCATCCCACCACTCATTACCCTTTCTAATTTGACCATCTCCCAAGCTTCTCATGCCACAAGCATCTTCTGCACAAGTCATCACTACTTCCCTAAAATCATCCTATTCCTACCCCACTCCCCTTCCGTCCTTTGTTCTCACCTTTTTCTCATTCTGTACTTAGTCTCTCCTGGTACTTCCTCACACAAGCCTCCTTCCCAAGCTCACTTACTCTAACTACTCTCTTTACCCCAACATTCTCTCTTCATTTCTGAAAACCTCTACAAATCTTCACCTTCGCCTCCACAAGATAATGATCAGACATCCCTCCAGTCGCACCTCTCAGCACATTAACATCCAAAAGTCTCTATTTCACGCGCCAATCAATTAACACGTAATCCACTAACGCTCTTTAGCTATCTCTCCTACTTACATACGTATACTTATGTATATCTCTCTTTTTAAACCAGGCATTCCCAATCACCAGTCCTTTTTCAGCGTACAAATCTACAAGCTCTTCACCATTTCCATTTACAACACTGAGCACCCTATGTACACCACCTATTCCCTCAACTGTAACATTACTCACCTTTGTATTTAAAGAACCCATCACTATAACCCGGTCTCGTGCATCAAAACTACTAACACGCTCATTCAGCTGCTCCTAAAACACTTGCCTCTCATGATCTCATGCCCAGGTGCATGTTCACCATAAGTCATCCATCTCTCTCCATCCACTTTCATTTTTACCCATATCAATCTAGAGTTTACTTTCTTACACTCTGTCACATACTCCCACCACTCCTGTTTCAGTAGTGCTATTCCTTCACTTGCTCTTGCCCCCTCACCAACTCCTGTCTTTATTCTAAAGACATTCCCAAATCACGCTTCCCCTTTACCATTGAGCTTCCTTTCACACAGAGCCAGAATATCCAGGTTTCTTTATTCAAACATACTACCTACCTCTCCTTTTTATTCATTTTGGTTACATCCACAAACATTTACACACCCCAATCTGAGCCTTCGAGTAGGATGAGCACTCCCCGCGTGACTCCTTCTTCTGTTTCCCCGGTAAGAAAATTAAAATACAAGGAGGGAAGGGTTTTTAGCCCCCCTCCGCTCCCTTCTCCTTTAGGCGCCTTCTATGAATGCGTGGGAAGTATTTTTTCTCCCCTATACCCAGGGATTTTATCTTTTTATTATCATACTTTGTCGTTGTCTCCTGCATTAGCGGGGTAGCGCAAGGAAACACACGAAAGAATGGCCTAACCCAGCCACATACACATGTATATACATACACGTACACACACGCACATCTCAACGTATACATATATATACACACACACACACATATACATGTACACATGCGCATCATTTATACTGTCTGCCCTTATTCATTTTCGTCGCCACCCAGCCACACATGAAATAACGCTCCCCCCGCATGTGCGCAAGGGAGCACTAGAAAAAGACAACAAAGGCCACATTCGTTCACACTTAGTCTCTAGCTGTCATGTATAATGCACCGAAACCACAGCTCCCTTTCCACATCCAGGCCCCAGAGAACTTTCCATGTTTTACCCCTGACGCTTTACATGCTCTGGTTCAATCCATTGACAGCATGTCGACCTCGGTATACCACGTCGTTCCAATTCACTCTATTCCTTGCACGCCTATCAGCCTACTGCATGTTCAGGCCCGAATCACGCAATATCTTTTTCACTCCATCTTTCCACCTCCAATTTCGTCTCTCGCTTCTCCTCGTTCTCTCCGCCTCTGACACATATATACTCTTCCTCAATCTTTTCTCACTCATTCTCTCCATGCGACTAAGCCATTTCAAAACACCCTCTTATTCTCTCTCAACCACACTCTTTTTATTACCACACATTTCTCTTAACCTCGCTTTACTTATTCGATCAAACTACCTCACACCACATTTTGTCCTCAAACATCTCTCTTCCACCATATCCACCCTACTCCGCACAACTCTATCTATAGCCCACGCCTAGGAACCATATAACGTCGGAACAACTATTCCTTCAAACATACCCATTTTCCCTTTTCAATATAACGTTCTCGCCTGCCACTCATTTTTTAACGCTTCCCGAACATTCGCCCCCTCCCCAAACCTATGCCTCACTTCCGCTTCCATGGTTCCATCAGCTGCCCAATTCACTACCAGATATCTGAAACACTTCAGTTTCTCCAGTTTTCTTCCATTCAAACGTACCTCAAATTAACGTGTCCCTCAACCATACTGTACCTAATAACCTTGCTCTTATTCACATTTACTCTTAACTTTCTTCTTTCACACACTTTACCAAACTCAGTCACCAGATTCTGCTGTTTCTCACCCGAATCAGCCACCAGCGATGTATCATCAGCGAACAATAACTGACTCACTCACGTCCCAAGCTCTCTCATCCATAACAGACTGCATACTTGCACCTCTCTCCAAAACTCTTCCATTCACCTCCCTAACAGCTCCATCCATAAACAAGTTAAATAACCATGGAGACATCACGTACCCTTGCCGGAAACCGACATTCACTGAGAACCAATCACTTTCCTCTCTTCCTACTCGTACACATGCCTTACATCTTTGATAAAAGCTTTTCACTGCATCTAAGAACTTGCCTCCCGCACCATATATTCGTAATACTTTCCACAGAGTATCCCTATTAACTCTATCATATACCCTCTCCGGATCCATAAATGCTACATACAAATCCATTTGCTTTTCTAAGTGTTTCTCATATACATTCTTCAAAGCAAAACCTGATCCACACATCCTCTCCCACTTCTGGAACCACGCTGCTCTTCGCCAAAGTGTTGCTCTGTACATCCCTTCACCCTCTCATTCAATATCCTCCCATGTAATTTCCCAGGAATACTCAACAGTCTTATATCTCTGTAATTTGTTGAGTATTCCTGGGAAATTGTATGGGAGGGTATTAATTGAAAAGATGAAGGCATATACAGTGCATCAGATTGGGGAAGAGCTGTGTGGTTTCAAAACTGGTAGACAATGTGTGGATCAGGTATTTGCTTTGAAGAATGCATATGAGAAATACTTAGAAAGAGAAATGGTTTTGTGCGTAGCATTTATGGATCTGGAGAATGCATATGATAGCGTTGATAGAGATGCTCTGTGGAAGGTATTAAGAATATATTGTGTGGGCGGTATGCTGTTAGAAGCAGTGAAAAGCTTTTATCGAGGATGTAAGGCACATGTGCGAATAGGAAGAGAGGAAAGTGATTGGTCCTCAGTGAATGGTGGCTTGGGGCAGGGTGCGTGATGTCTACATGGTTGTTTATTTTGTTTATGGATGGGGTTGTTAGGAAGGTGAATGCAAGAGTTTTGGAAAGAGGGGCAAGTATGCAGTCAGTTGTTGATGAGAGAGCTTGGGAAGTGAGTCATTTGTTGTTCGCTGATGATATATGTATATATATATATATATATATATATATATATATATATATATATATATATATATATATATATATATATATATATATATATATATATATATATATATATATATATATATATGCTTGTGACATGAGAAGTGTGGGAGGTGGGTTGATTAGAAAAGGTAGTGAGTGGTGGGATGAAGAAGTAAGATTATTAGTGAAAGCGAAGAGAGAGGCATTTGAACAATTTTTGCAGGGGAAAAATGCCGATGAGTGGGAGAGGTATAAACGAAAGAGGCAGGAGATGAAGAGAAAGGTGCAAGAGGTGAAAAAGAGGGCGAATGAGAGTTGGGGTGAGAGAGTATCATTAAATTTCAGGGAGAATAAAAAGATGTTTTGGAAGGAGGGAAATAAAGTGCGTAAGACAAGGGAGCAGATGGGAACTTCAGTGAAGGGGGCTAATGGGGAGGTGATAACAAGTAGTGGTGATGTGAGAAGGAGATGGAGTGAGTATTTTGAAGGTTTGTTGAATGTGTTTGATGATAGAGTGGCAGATGTGGGGTGTCTTGGTCGAGGTGGTGTGCAAAGTGAGAGGGTTAGGGAAAATGATTTTGTAAACACAGAAGAGGTAGTAAAAGCTTTGCGGAAGATGAAAGCCGGCAAAGCAGCAGGTTTGGATGGCATTGCAGTGGAATTCATTAAAAAAGGAGGTGACTGTATTGTTGACTGTTTGGTAAGGTAATTTAAGGTATGTATGATTCATGGTGAGGTGCCTGAGGATTGGCGGAATGCTTGCATAGTGCCGTTGTACAAAGGCAAAGGGGATAAGAGTGAGTGCTCAAATTACAGAGGTATAAGTTTGTTGAGTATTCCTGGTAAATTATATGGGAGGGTATTGATTGACAGGGTGAAGGCATGTACAGAGCATCAGATTGGGGAAGAGCAGTGTTGTTTCAGAAGTGGTAGAGGATGTGTGGATCAGGTGTTTGCTTTGAAGAATGTATGCGAGAAATACTTAGAAAAACAAATGGATTTGTATGTAGCATTTATGGATCTGGAGAAGGCATATGATAGACTTGATAGAGATGCTCTATGGAAGAAGGCATGTATGTGTACGTGTAGGAAGAGAGGAAAGTGATTGGTTCTCAGTGAATGTAGGTTTGCGGCAGGGGTGTGTGATGTATCCAAGGTTGTTTAATTTGTTTATGGATGGGCTGTTAGGGAGGTGAATGCAAGAGTTTCGGAAAGAGGGGCAAGTATGAAGTCTGTTGTGGATGAGAGAGCTTGGGAAGTGAGTCAGTTGTTGTTCGCTGATGATACAGCGCTGGTGGCTGATTCATGTGCAGGGAAAAAAAGCAATTGAGTGGGAGATGTATAAAAGAAAGAGACAGAAGTTCAAGAAAAAGGTGCAAGAGGTGAGAAAGAGGGCAAATGAGCGATGGGGTGAGAGAGTATCATTAAATTTTAGGGGGAATAAAAAGATGTTCTGGAAGGAGGTGAATAAAGTGCGTAAGACAAGGGAGCAAATGGGAACTTCAGTGAAGGGCGCCAATGGGGAGGTGATAACAAGTAGTGGTGATGTGAGAAGGAGATGGAGTGAGTATTTTGAAGGTTTGTTGAATGTGTTTGATGATAGAGTGGCAGATATAGGGTGTCTTGGTCGAGGTGGTGAGCAAAGTGAGAGGGTTGGGGAAAATGTTTTGCTAAACATAGAAGAGGTAATAAAAGCTTTGCGGAAGATGAAAGCCGGCAAGGCAGCAGGTTTGGATGGTATTGCAGTGGAATCTATTAAAAAATGGGGTGGCTGTATTATCGACAGGTTGGTAAGGTTATTTAATATATGTATGACTCATGGCGAGGTGCCCGAGGATTGGCGAAATGCGTGCATAGTGCCATTGTAAAAAGGCAAAGGGGATAAGAGTGAATGCTCAAATTACAGAGGTAGAAGTTTGTTGAGTATTCCTGGTACATTATATGGGAGGGTATTGATTGAGAGGGTGAAGGCATGTACAGAGCATCAGATTGGGGAAGAGCAGTGTGGTTTCAGAAGTGGTAGAGGATGTGTGGATCAGGTGTTTGCTTTGAAGAATGTATGTGAGAAATACTTAGAAAAGCAAATGGATTTGTATGTAGCATTTATGGATCTGGAGAAGGCATATGATAGAGTTGATAGAGATGCTCTGTGGAAGGGAATAAGAATATATGGTGTGGGTGGCAAGTTGTTAGAAGCAGTGAAAAGTTTTTATCAAGGATGTAAGGCATGTGTACGTGTAGGAAGAGAGGAAAGTGATTGGTTCTCAGTGAATATAGGTTTGCGGCAGGGCTGTCTGATGTCTCCATGGTTGTTTAATTTGTTTATGGATGGGGTTGTTAGGGAGGTGAATGCAAGAGTTTTGGAAAGAGGAGCAAAAATGAAGTCTATTGTGGATGAGAGAGCTTGGGAAGTGAGTCAGTTGTTGTTCGCTGATGATACAGCGCTGTAGCACTGCAGCAGCTGGTGACCGTGTTTGGTAAAGTGTGTGAAAGAAGAAAGTTAAGAGTAAATGTGAATAAGACCAAGGTTATTAGGTACAGTAGGGTTGAGGGTCAAGTCAATTGGGAGGTAAGTTTGGATGGAGAAAAACTGGAGGAAGTAAAGTGTTTTAAATATCTGGGAGTGGATCTGGCAGTGGATGGAAGCATGGAAGCGGAAGTGAATCATAGGGTGGGGGAGGGGGCGAAAATCCTGGGAGCCTTGAAGAATGTGTGGAAATCGAGAACATTATCTCGGAAAGCAAAAATGGGTATGTTTGAAGGAATAGTGGTTCCAACAATGTTTTATGGTTGCGAGGCGTGGGCTATGGATAGAGTTGTGCGCAGGAGGGTGGATTTGCTGGAAATTAGATGTTTGAGGACAATGTGTGGTGTGAGGTGGTTTGATCGAGTAAGTACTGTAACGGTAAGAAAGATGCGTGGAAATAAAAACAGCGTGGTTGAGAGAGCAGAAGAGGGTGTTTTGAAATGGTTTGGGCACATGGAGAGAATGAGTGAGGAAAGATTGACCAAGAGGATATATGTATCGGAGGTAGAGGGAACGAGAAGTGGGAAACCAAATTGGAGGTGGAAAGATGGAGTTAAAAAGATTTTGAGTGATCGGGGCCTGAACATGCAGGAGGGTGAAAGGCGGGCAAGGAATAGAGTGAATTGGATCGATGTGCTATACCGGGGTTGACGTGCTGTCAGTGGATTGAATCAGGGCATGTGAAGCGTCTGTGATAAACCATGGAAAGCTGTGTGGGGCCTGGATGTGGAAAGGGAGCTGTGGTTTCGGGCATTATTGCATGACAGCTAGAGACTGAGTGTGAACGAATGAGGCCTTTGTTGTCTTTTCCTAGCGCTACCCCGCACACATGAGGGGGATGGTATTCCATGTGTGGCGAGGTGGCGATGGAATGAATAAAGGCAAACAGTCTGAATTGTATGCATGGGTATATATGTATGTGTCTGTGTGTTGTAAATATCTGTACATTGAGATGTATAGATATGTATATTTCCGTGTGTGGACGTGTGTGTATATACATGTGTATGGGGGTGGGTTGGGTCATTTCTTTCGTCTGTTTCCTTGCGCTACCTCGCAAACGCGGGAGACAGCGACAAAGGAAAATAATAAATAAATAATAAATGAATATATATATATATATATATATACATATATATATATATATATATATATATATATATATATATATATATATATATATATATATATATATATATATATATATATATATATTCATTTTATTTTGTTTTGTCGCTGTCTCCCGCATTTGCGAGGTAGCGCAAGGAAACAGAAGAAAGAAATGGACCAACTTCACCCCCATACACATGTATATACACACACGTCCACACACGCAAATATACATACCTATGCATCTCAATGTATACATATATATACACACACAGACACATACATATATACCCATGCACACAATTCACACTGTCTGCCCCTATTCATTCCCATCGCCACCTCGCCACACATGGAATACCATCCCCCTCACCCCTCATGTGTGCGAGGTAGCGCTAGGAAAAGTTAACAAAGGCCCCATTCGTTCACACTCAGTCTCTAGCTGTCATGCAATAATGCCCGAAACCACATCTCTCTTTCCATATCCAGGCCCCACACAACTTTCCATGGCTTACCCCAGACGCTTCACATGCCCTGATTCAATCCACTGACAGCACGTCAACCCCGGTATACCACATCGATCCAGTTCACTCTATTCCTTGCCCGCCTTTCACCCTCCTGCATGTTCAGGCCCTGATCACTCAAAATATTTTTCACTCCATCTTTCCACCTCCAATTTGGTCTCCCACTTCTCCTCGTTCCCTCCACCTCCGACACATATATCCTCTTGGTCAATATTTCCTCACTCATTCTCTCCATGTGCCCAAACCATTTCAAAACACCCTCTTCTGCTCTCTCAACCACGCTTTTTTTATTTCCACACATCTCTCTTACCCTTACATTACTTACTCGATCAAACCACCTCACACCACACATTGTCCTCAAACAACTCATTTCCAGCACATCCACCCTCCTGCGCATAACTCTATCCATAGCCCACGCCTCGCAGCCATACAACATTGTTGGAACCACTATTCCTTCAAACATACCCATTTTTTGCTTTTCGAAATAATGTTCTCGACTTCCACACATTCTTCAATGCTCCCAGGATTTTCGCCCCCTCCCCCACCCTATGATTCACTTCCGCTTCCATGGTTCCATCCGCTGCCAGATCCACTCCCAGATATCTAAAACACTTTACTTCCTCCAGTTTTTCTCAATTCTAGCTTACATCCCAATTGACTTGACCCTCAACCCTACTGTACCTAATAACCTTTCTCTTATTCACACACACACACACACATATATATATATATATATATATATATATATATATATATATATATATATATATATATATATATATATATATATATTTTTTTTCTCCAAAAGAAGGAACAAAGAAGAGGTCCAGGTGAGGATATTCCCTCAAAGGCCCAGTCCTCTGTTCTTAACGCTACCTCGCTATCGCGGGAAATAGCGAATAGTATGAAAAAAAAAAAAAAAAAAAATATATATATATATATATATATATATATATATATATATATATATATATATATATATATATATATATATATATATATATATATATATATATATTTATATATATATATATCCACTGAAATATACATATATGCAAATGAACATAATTTATACTTGCTGACTTCACTCATTCCCGTCGCCACCCCGCCACACATGACATGCTAGCCCCCTACTCCCGCACGGACGCGAGGTAGCGCTAGGAAAAGACAACAAAGTCCACATATGTTCACACTGTCTCTCCTGACGTATATAATGCACCGAAACCAAAGCTCCCTTTCCACATTCAGGCCCCACAAAACTTTCCTTTGTTTACGCCAGACGCTTCGAATGCCCTGGTTCAATCCATTCACAGCACTTCGGCCCGGTATACCACATCATCCAATTCACTCTATTCCTTGCACGCCTCTCACCCTCCTGCATGTTCAGGATCCGATCGCTCAAAATCTTTTTCACTCCATCCTTCCACCTCCAATTTGGTCTCCCACTTCTCGTTCCCTTCCCATCTGATACATATATCCTCTTTGTCAATCTTTCCTCGCTCGTTCCCTCCATGTGACCAAACCATTTCAAAACACCCTCTTCTGCTCTCTCAACCACACTCCTTTTATTACCACACATCTCTCTTACCCTTTCATTACTTACCCGAACAAACTACTTCACACCACATATTGTCCTCAAACATTTCATTTCCAACACATCACCATCCTCCGCACAACCCTATCTATAGCCCATGTCTCGCAATGATATGACATTGTTGGAACCACTATTTCTTGAAACATACCCCTTTTTGTTCTCGGAGATAATGTTCTCGTCTTCCACACATTCTTCAACGCTCCCACAACCTCCCCCCAACCCCACCCACCCACCCTGTGACTCACTTCCGCTGTTAAATCCACTCCCAAATATCTAAAACACTTCACTTCCTCCAGTTTTTCTCCATTCAAACTTTCCTCCTAATTGACTTGTCCCTCAAACCTCTTGAACCTAATAACCTTGCTATTATTCACATTTCCTCTCAGCTTTCATCTTTTACACACTTTACCAAACACAGTCACCTACTTCTGAAGTTTCTTAACCGAATCAGCCACCAGCGCTGTATCATCAGTGAACAATAATTAATTTACTTCCCAAGCCCTTTCACGTCCCTAATAACTGCATCTATAAACAAATTAAGCAACCATGGAGACATCACTCATCCCTGCCGTAAACCAACATTTACTGGGAACCAATCACTTTCCTCTCTTCCTACTCGTACACATGCCTTACATCCTCGATAAGAACTTTTCACTGCTTCTTGCAACTTACTTTCCACACCATGTACTCTTAATACCATGCACAGAGCATCTCTATCATCTCTACAATATGACTTCTCCAGATCCATTAATGCCACATACAAATCCATCTTTTTTTTCTAAATATTTCTCATATACATTCTTCAGAGCAAACACCTGATCCATACATCCTTTACCTCTTCTGAAATCACTCTGCTCTTCCCCAATCTGATGCTCTGTACATGCTTTCACCCTTTCAGTCAATACACTGCCTAATTTGCAAGGAATACTAAAAGAAACTTATAGCGCTGTAATTTGAACACTCACCTTTATCCCCTTTGCCTTCTTACAATGGAACTAAGCAAGCATTCCGCCAATCCTCAGGCATGTATCATGAATTATACCTACATTGAATATTCTCACTAACCAGGCAACGACACATTCACCCCCTTTCTTAATAAGTTCCAATACAGTACCATCCAAACCCACTGCCTTGCCGGCTTTCATCTTCCGCAGAGCTTTCGCTACTTCTCTGTTTACGAAACCATTTTCCCTGACCCTCTCACTTCGCATACGACCTCGACCAAAATACCCTATATCTGCCAATTTATCATCAAACACATTCAACAAAATTCCCAAAATTCTCACTCCATCTCCTCACACCACCACTACTTGTTGTAATCTCTTCATTAGCCCCCTTCTCTTGTCTTACGCAATTTATTTACCTCCCTCCAAAACATCTTTCTTAATATGTTCCAATGCAATACCATCTAAACCCACTGCCTTGCCGGCTTTCATCTTCCGCAGAGCTTTCACTACTTCTCTGTTTACTAAACCATTTTCCCTGACCATCTCACTTCGCATACCACCTCGACCAAATTACCCTATATCTGCCAATTTATCATCAAACACATTCAACAAAATTCCCAAAATACTCACTCCATCTCCTCACACATCACCACTACTTGTTGTTATCTCTTCATTAGCTCTCTTCTCTTGTCTTACGCAATTTATTTACCTCCTTACAAAACATCATTTTATTCTCCCTAAATTCTAACGATACTCTCTAAAGCCAGCTCTCACTTGACCTCTTTTTCACCTCCTGCACCTTTCACTTGACCTCCTGCCTCTCTCTTTTATACATTTCCCAGTCATTTGCAAAATTTCCCTCTCTTCTCTTTCACTAACGATCTTACTTCTTCATCGCAACACTCACTACCCTTTCTACTCTGCCCACCTCCCGTCTTTCTCATGCCACAGGCATCTTTTGCGCAAGCCATCATTGCTTCCTAAAATTCATACATTCCACCCCCACTCCCTTACGTCATTTGCTCTCACTTTTTTCCATTCTGTACCCAATATCTCCTAGTACTTCCTCACATTAATTTCCTTTCCAAGCTCACTTACTCTCACCACTCTGTTCGCCCCAACATTCTCTCTACTTTTTTGAAAATCTCTACAAATCTTCACCTTCGCCCCCACAAGATAATGATCAGACATCCCTACAGTTGCACCTCTCAACACATTAACATCCAAAAGTCTTTCTTTCACGCGCCTATCAATTAACACGTAATCCAATAACGCTCTCTGGCCATCTTTCATACTTCTATACGTATACTCACGTGTATCTCTCGTTTTAAACTAGGTCTTCCCAGCCATCAGTCCTTCTTCAGTAAACAAATCTACAAGCTTTTCCCGATTTCCATATACAACACTGTACACCACATGTACACCAATTCCTCCCTCAACTGCCACATTACTCACCTTTACATTGAAATCATCCATCACTATAACCCGGGTATCGTGCATCAAAGCTGCTAGTACACTCACTCAGCTACTCCCAATACCCTTGCCTCTCATGATCTTTCTTTTCATGACCAGGTGCATAGGCACTAAAAATCATCCATCTCACTCCATCCACTTTCAATTTTACCCATATTAATCTAGAATTTACTTTCTTACACTCTATCACATACTAACACAATTCCGGTTTCAGGAGTAGTATGCTCAATCCTTTGCCCTCGTCCTCTCACCAACCCCTGACTTTACTCCCAAGACGTTCCCAAACCACTTTACCCTTGAGTTACGTTTCACTCAGAGCCAAAACATCCACGTTCTTTTCCTGAAAAATAATACCTATCTCCTCTTTTTTTCATCTTAGTTACATCTACACACATTTAAACACACAATATGAGCCTTTGAGGAGATGGGCAAATTTGAAAGGGTAGTGAGTGTTGGTATGAAGAAGTAAGTTTATTAGTGAAAGAGAAGAGAGAGGCTTTTGGCCGATTTTTTGCTGGGAGGTAGTGCGAATGACTGGGAGATGTATGAAATAAAAAGTCAGAAGTTCAAGAGAATGGTGCAACAGATGAAAAAGAGGGCAAGTGAGAGTTGGGGTGAGAGACTATCATTAGAATTTAAGGAGAATAGAAAGGTGTTATGGAAAGAGGTAAATAAAGTGCGTTGAAGGGGCAAATGGGGAGGTAATAACAAGTAGCGGTGAAGTGAGAAGGAGATGGAGTCAGTATTTTGAAGGTTTGTTGAATTTTTTGATGAATGATTGGTAGATATAGGGTGTTTTGGTCGATTTGGAGTGTAAAGTGAGATGGTCAGGGAGACTTGTTTGGTAAACAGAAAAGATGTAGTGAAAGCTATACGAAAGATCAAAGCAGGGAAGGCGGGTTTAGATGGTATTGCAGAGGAATTTATTAAAAAGATGGGTTGGCTGTGTTCTTGATTGGTTGGTATGGTTCATGGTGAATTGCCTGAGGATTGGCGGAATGCATGCATAGTGCCATTGTACAAAGGCAAAGGGGATAAGAGTGAGTGCTCAAATTACAGAAGTATAAGTCTGTTGAGTATTCCTGGGTAATCATATGGGAGGGTATCGATTGAGTGGGTGAAGGCATGTACAGAGCAATAGATTGTTTAAGAACAGAGTGGTTTCAGAAGTGGTAGAGGATGTGTGGATCAGGTGTTTGCTTTGAAGAATGCATGTGAGAAATATTTAGGAAAACAGATGGATCTGTATGTGGCTTTTATGGGTCTGGAGAAGGTATATAGCAGAGTTGATATAGATGCTTTGTGAAAGGTATTAAGAGTATATGGAGTGGGAGGTAAGCTGCTAGAAGCAGTGATAAGTTTTTATCAAGGATGTAAGGCAAGTACACGAGTATGAACAGAGGAAAGTGATTGGTTCTCAGTGAATATCTGCTTTCGGAAGGGTTGCGTGATGTCTCCATGGTTGTTTAATTTGTTTATGGATGGGGTTGTTTGGGAGGTGAATGCTAGAGTTTTGGAGAGAGGGGTAAGTATGCAGTCTATTGTCGATGAGAGAGCTTTGGAAGTTAGTCAGTTGTTGTTAGCTGATGACACAACACTGGTGGCTGATTCTTGTGAGAAACTGCAGAAGTTGGTGACTGAGTTTGGTAAAATGTGTGAAAAAAGAAAGCTTAGAGTTAATATGAATAAGAGCAAGGTAATTACTTTCAGTAGGTTTCAAGGACAAGTTAACTGGGAGGTAAGTTTGAATGGAGAAAGACTGTTGGAAGTGAATTGTTTTAGATATTTGGGAGTGGATTTAGCAGTGGATGGAACCATGGAAGCGGAAGTGCGTCACAGGGTGGGGGAGGGTCGAAGTTTCAGGGAGCATTGAAGAATGCGTGAAAGGCGAGAACGTTATCTCGGAGATCAAAAATGGGTATGTTTGAAGGAATAGTGGTTCGAACAATGTTATATGGTTGCGAGGTATGAGCTATAGATAGGGTTGTGCGGAGTAGTCCGCAGAGTGTATGTGTTGAAAATAGAATGTTTGAGGAAAATTTGTTGTGTAGGGCGATTTGTTAGGTAAGTAATGAAAGGGTAAGATTGATGTGTTTTAATAAAATGAGTGTGTTGGAGAGAGCAGAAGAGGGTGTATTGAAATGGTTTGGTCACATGGAGAGATTGAGTGAGGAAATATTTACATGGAGGATAAACGTATAAGAAGTGGAGGGAACGAGAAGTGGAAACACAAGTTGTAGGTTGAAGGATGGGGTGAAAAAGATAGTGAGTGATCGTGGCCTGAGCATACATGAGGGTGAAAGGCGTGCAAGGAAGAGAGTGAATTAGAATAATGTGATATACCCGTGTTGACGTGCTGTCTATGGATTGAACCAGGGCATGTGAAGCGTCTGGGGTGAACCATGGAAAGTTTTTTGGGCCTGGATGTTGAAAGGGAGGTAGAGAGTGAGTGTGAACGAAGGTGGCCTTCGTTGTCTTTTCCTAGCGCTACCTTGCGCGCGCTGGGGGTGGTGGTGGTAGTGGTGGTGGTGGGGGAGGGGGGGGTGTTAGCGAGGTAGCGTAAGCATACAGACAAAAGAATGGCCCGACCTACTCACTCACACACGTATATACATGCATTTTATTTATTTATTTTGCTTTGTAGCTGTCTCCCGCGTTAGCGAAGTAGCGCAAGGAAACAGACGAAAGAATGGCCCAACCCACCCACATACACATGTATATACATACACGTCCACACACGCAAATATACATACATATACATCTCAATGTATATATATATATATATATATATATATATATATATATATATATATATATATATATATATATATATATATATATATATATATATATATATATATATATATATATATATATATATATATATATATATATATATATATATATATATACACACACAGACATATACATATATTTACATGTACATAATTCATACGGTCCATCCATAAACAAATTAAACAAGCATGGAGACATCACACACCCCTGCCGAAAACCTACATTCACTGAGAACCAATCACTTTCCTCTCTTCCTACTCGTACACATGCCTTACATCCTTGGAAAAACTTTTCTCTGCTTCAAGCATTCTACCTGATACACCATATACTTTTAATATCTTCCACAAAGGATCTATATCATTCCTATCGTAGGCCTTCTCTAGATCGATAAATGCTACATACAAATTCATCTCTTTTACTAAGCATTTCTCACATACATTCTTCAAAGCAAATACCTGATCCACACATCCTCTACCACTTCTAAAACCACACTGCTCTTCCCCAGTCTGATGCTCTGTACATGCTTTTACCCTCTCAATCGATACCCTCCCATACAGTTTCCAGGAACACTTAACAAAGTAATGGCTCTGTAATTTGAATACTCACCTTCGCATTTGTAAAATACAACAATGCATGTATATATATATATATATATATATATATATATATATATATATATATATATATATATATATATATGTATATATATATATATATATATATATATATATATATATATATATATATATATATAT
>NC_092256.1:799928-823415 GCF_036320965.1 Panulirus ornatus | reverse complement strand
AAATGGCCCAACCCACCCCTATACACATGTATATATATACACGTCCACACACGCAAATATACATACCTATACATCTCAATGTACACATATATATACACACACAGACACATACATATATACCCATGCACACAATTCACACTGTCTGCCTTTATTCATTCCCATCGCCACCTCGCCACATATGGAATACCATCCCCCTCCCCCCTCATGTGTGCGAGGTAGCGCTAGGATAAGAAAAAAAGGCCCCATTCGTTCACACTCAGTCTCTAGCTGTCATGCAATAATGCCCGAAACCACAGCTTCCTTTCCACACCCAGGCCCCACACAACTTTCCATGGTTTACCCCAGACGCTTCACATGCCCTGATTCAATCCACTGACAGCGTGTCAACCCCGGTATACCACATCGATCCAATTCACTCTATTCCTTGCCCTCCTTTCACCCTCCTGCATGTTCAGGCCCCGATCTCTCAAAATCTTTTTCACTCCATCTTTCCACTTCCAATTTGGTCTCCCACTTCTCCTCGTTCCTCCACCTCCGACACATATATCCTCTTGGTCAATCTTTCCTCACTCATTCTCTCCATGTGCCCAAACCATTTCAAAACACCCTCTTCAGCTCTCTCAACCACGCTCTTTTTATTTCGACACATCTCTCTTACCCTTACATTACTCACTCGATCAAACCACCTCACACCACACATTGTCCTCAAACATCTCATTTCCAGCACATCCACCCTCCTGCGCACAACTCTATCCATAGCCCACGCCTCGCAACCATATAACATTGTTGGAACCACTATTCCTTCAAACATACCCATTTTTGCTTTCCGAGATAATGTTCTCGACTTCCACACATTCTTCAAGGCTCCCAGGATTATCGCCCCTTCCCCCACCCTATGATTCACTTCCGCTTCCATGGTTCCATCCGCTGACAGATTCACTCCCAGATATCTAAAACACTTTACTTCCTCCAGTTTTTCTCCATTCAAACTTACCTCCCAATTGACTTGACCCTCAACCCTACTGTACCTAATAACCTTGCTCTTATTCACATTTACTCTTAACTTTCTTCTTTCACACACTTTACCAAACTCAGTCACCAGCTTCTGCAGTTTCTCACATGAATCAGCCACCAGCGCTGTATCATCAGCGAACAACAACTGACTCACTTCCCAAGCTCTCTCATCCACAACAGACTTCATACTTGCCCCTCTTTCCAAAACTCTTGCATTCACCTCCCTAACAACCCCATCCATAAACATATTAAACAACCATGGAGACATCACACACCCCTGCCGCAAACCTACATTCACTGAGAACCAATCACTTTCCTCTCTTCCTACACGTACACATGCCTTACATCCTCGATAAAACTTTTCACTGCTTCTAACAACTTGCCTCCCACACCATATATTCTTAATACCTTCCACAGAGCATCTCTATCAACTCTATCATATGCCTTCTCCAGATCCATAAATGCTACATACAAATCCATTTGCTTTTCTAAGTATTTCTCACATACATTCTTCAAAGCAAACACCTGATCCACACATCCTCTACCACTTCTGAAACCACACTGCTCTTCCCCAATCTGATGCTCTCTAAATATTTTGCCTTCACCCTCTCAATCAATACCCTCCCATATAATTTACCAGGAATACTCAACAAGCTTATACCTCTGTAATTTGAGCACTAACTCTTATCCCATTTGCCTTTTGTACAATGGCACTATGCACGCATTCCGCCAATCCTCAGGCATCTCACCATGAGTCATACATACATTGAATAACCTTACCAACCAGTCAACAATACAGTCACCCCCTTTTTAATAGATTCCACTGCAATACCCTCCAAACCTGCTGCCTTGCCGGATTTCATCTTCCGCAAAGCTTTTACTACCTCTTCTCTGTTTACCAAATCATTTTCCCTAACCCTCTCACTTTGCACACCACCTCGACCAAAACACCCTATATCTGCCACTCTATCATCAAACACATTCAACAGACCTCAAAATACTCACTTCCATCTCCTTCTCACATCACCACTACTTGTTATCACCTCCCCATTAGCGCCCTTCACTGAAGTTCCCATTTGCTCCCTTGTCTTACGCACTTTATTTACCTCCTTCTAGAACATCTTTTTATTCTCCCTAAAATTTAATGATAGTCTCTCACCCCAACTCTCATTTGCCATCTTTTTCACTTCTTGCACCTTTCTCTTGACCTCCTGTCTCTTTCTTTTATACATCTCCCACTCAATTGCATTTTTTCCCTGCAAAAATCGTCCAAATGCCTTTCTCTTCTCTTTTCACTAATAATCTTACTTCTTCATCCCACCACTCACTACCCTTTCTAATCAACCCACCTCCCACTCTTCTCATGCCACAAGCATCTTTTGCGCAATCCATCACTAATTCCCTAAATACATCCCATTCTTCCCCCACTCCCCTTACTTCCATTGTTCTCACCTTTTTCCATTCTGTACTCAGTCTCTCCTGGTACTTCCTCACACAAGTCTCCTTCCCAAGCTCACTTACTCTCGCCACCCTCTTCACCCCAACATTCACTCTTCTTTTCTGAAAACCCATAAAAATCTTCACCTTAGCCTCCACAAGATAATGATCAGATATCCCTCCAGTTGCACCTCTCAGCACATTAACATCCAAAAGTTTCTCTTTCGCGCGCCTGTCAATTAACACGTAATCCAATAACGCTCTCTGGCCATCTCTCATACTCACATACGTATACTTATGTATATCTCGCTTTTTAAACTAGGTATTCCCAATCACCAGTCCTTTTTCAGCACATAAATCTACAAGCTCTTCACCATTTCCATTTACAACACTGAACACCCCATGTATACCAATTATTCCCTCAACTGCCACATTACTCACCTTTGCATTTAAATCACCCATCAGTATATCCCGGTCTATATGTATATATATATATATATATATATATATATATATATATATATATATATATATATATATATATATATATATATATATATATATATATATATATATATATATATATATATATATATATATATATATATATATATATATATATATATATATATATATATATATATATATATATATATATATATATATATATATAACTGATGAGGTGGCTGAGAGTATGGCCTTAGTTTCCAGTGTCGTCTCAGTTGATATATAATGAACCTTACCTGAATCCCCATCCCATTCCAAGGAACAGAAGATACTCTGTTCTGCTGACATAGATGGGGGTGTAGCCGCGTCTGTCAGTTATGGTGGCAGCTACGATTGCCAGACCAAAGTTCTTGTAGGTGATATGGGAGTGGCTACCCTCCAATACTCTAAGGAATTGCTCCTCCACTGGGGCATACTGCGAACAAAACCAACACATAAGGAAGCGTGATATGTTGTAAGCGGTTTGTGTCTCAGTGTATGGGTGTCGGAGTGAGGACATTCCAAACTCTTCAATACACATACAAGAGAGGAGTATATCTCCTACCTGACCAGGTGGAAATCGAGGGATGATGGTTGATTTTAGCGAGGGAAAACGACTTTCGTGAATGAGGAGGATATATGCAAGTAGTGGTGGCAGGGTAGTATGGATATTTTGAAAGGAAGATCTCTTGATTGGTGGAATTAACTATTTTTGGGATGCATAGTGTTGGACTGACCTGATCATGGACGGACATCTACCTCTTATTATATACTTTTTCAATATCGATGAAGACTGTTATGACTGAAATTAATGCTCTTCGATTTGCAGAATGATTTTCTTTATTCTTTGTATAGAATTTCGTAAAGTGACTTCATTTTGATATATTGTTATGTAAAACAAAGTACAAAAACTTTATGCATTTCTAAATTGCTAATGTGTTGTATATACAATTATTAATGGAGTCCATTTTATGTAGATAGAAAAAATACCATAAGATTGTTAGAGCGATGGATTATGAAGAGACTTCTCTTCATTCAAAGATTCCAAAGACAGGGTGGCAGATATTGTGTGTTTTGGACGTGGAGGTACGTGGGGCAAGAGGATCATGGCAAATGGTCTCGTTAAAAGAGAAGAGGCGATGAATGCCTTTTGTATGGTGTACTGTGGCAAAGCAGCTGGAGTGGGTGGTATTGCAAGTGAATTGAGAGAGAGAGAGAGAGAGAGAGAGAGAGAGAGAGAGAGAGAGAGAGAGAGAGAGAGAGAGAGAGAGAGAGAGAGAGAGAGAGAGAGAGAGAGAGAGAGAGAGAGAGAGAGAGATTTTCCGTGTAATGGTTCAATACCTGTAATTATAGCAGACAACAAATCAATCATACTTTGTAACGTCTAGATTATCAACGTCATGTTATGTAAATGATTAACGGACCGTTTTAGACAATGGGAATCCTGCTCAAATGCTGCAAAACCTTCTCTTCTAAATAGTAGCTCCAGTCATATAAAGAACTGATTCGCATTTCTGTAGAGTGCTACTTTCACTTCTGTATTACAGTTTAGCTCTGCAGAGACGTTATAGCTCTGCAGATGTTGTAGCTCTGCAGATGCCGTAGTTCTGCAGATGTTGTAACTCTGCAGATACTGTAGTTATGCTGATGTTGTAGCTCTTCAAACGTTCTAGCTCTGCTGATGCTATAGCTCCTCAAATATTGCGGCTCTGCTTACGTTACAGCTCTGCTGATACTATCGCTCTGCTTTTGTTGTAGCTCTACATATGCTGTAGATTTCCATATGCTATAGTTCTGCATATGCTGTAGTTTCCAGATCTGCATATGTTGTAGTACTGCAGATGCTGTAGGTCTGCTGATGCTGTAGATGTGTAGTTGTTATAGCTCTTCAGATGTTGTAACTCAGCAGATGCTCTAGCACTGCTGATGTTACAGCTCTGCAGGTGCTGTAGCAATGCAGATGTCGTGGGTCTGCATATACTGTAGCTCTGTTCGTGTTGTAGCATCTGCTGCTTTTGTAGCTCTGCATACGCTGTAGCTCTGCTCGCGTTGTAGCTCTGTATACGCTGCAGCTCTGCGGGTGCTCTTGCTCAATAAATGTTGTAGCTCTGCGTATGTTGTAGCTTTCCAGATGCTGTAGCTTTGCATATGTTGTAGCTTTGCAGATGCTGTAAGTCTGTTAAAGTTGCAGCTCTGTAGAAGTTGTAGCTCTTCAGATGTTTTACCTCTGCAGATGCTGTAGCTCTGTAGATGCTGTACCTCTGCAGATGTTATGGCTCTGCTGATGTTGTATCTCAGTAGATGTTGCTGGTCCGCAGATGTATTATCTCTGCCCTTGCTGTCGCTCTGAAGACGTGGTACTTTTACAGATGCTTTACATCTTAAATGCTGTACCTCTGCAGATGTTGCAGCTCTCCATATGCTGTAGATCTGCTGTGTTGTAGTTCTACAAAAGTTTTAGCTCTGCAGATGTAACTATGCAGGTGCTGTAGTTCTGATGCTGTAGCTACAGAAACGTTGTAGCTCTACAGATGCTGCAGCTCTGACTATTTTGTAGCAATGCAGATGTTCTAAGTCTGTTGATGTTGTAGCTCTGTAAATGTTGTGGTTCTGCAGATGTTGTAACTCTGCAGATGCTGTAGCTCTATTGATGTTGAGCTCTGTTGATGATGAAGTTCTGCAGATGCTGTTACTCCGTAAGTGTTTAGCTCTGCAGATCCTATAGCTCTGCATATGTTGTAGCTCTGCAGATGATATAGCTCTACTGATATTGTATCTTCTGGCCTTGTAGCTATGCAGATGCTTTAGCTTTGCAGATGCTCTACCTATGCAAGTGTTGTAGCTCTGCATATGGTGCAGTTTTGCAGATGCTATAGCTCTGCATACGTTGTACCTCAACAGATGATGTGTCTATGCAGATACTGTAGCTTTTGAGATGTTGTAGCACGGCATATGTTGTAGCTCTGCATATGCTGTATCTCTGCAGTTGTTCTAGCTCTGGAGACGCTGTAGCACTGTTGATGTTGTAGCTCTGCAGATGCTGTAGCTTTACAGATGTTTTCGGCTAGCAGATGCTGTAGCTATGCCGCTGTCGTAGCTCCATAGATGCTCTAACTCTGTAGATGTTGTAGCTCTACAGGTGTTGTAACTCTGCAGATACCTTAACTCGGCTGATGTTGTAGCAGCAAATGCTGTTGCTCTAGAGATGTTATACCTCTGCTGATTTTGTACCTCAGTAGATGTAGATCTGCATATGCTGCAGCTTTAGTGATGTTTTAGCTCTGCAGATGTTTTACCTCTACTGATGCTGTAACTTTGTAGATGTCGTAGCTCTACAGATACTGTACCTTTACAGATGTTGTGGATCATATGCTGAAGTTCACCATTTGCAGATCTGTGTTGTGGCTCTGCAACAGTAGTAGCTCTGAAGAAGTTGTAATTCTGCATGTGTTGCAATTCTGCATGTGTTGTAGTTCTGATGTTGTAGCTGTGCATACGTTGTAGCTCTGCAGATGCTGTAGCTCTGCAAATAATGTAGTTCTTCAGATGTTGTAGCTCGATATAAGTTGTGGCTCTGCTGATGTTGCAACTCAGATGTTGTAACTCTGCTGAGTTTGCAGCTTTGCAAATACTGTAGCTCCGCTTATGTTGCAACTCTGTAGATGCTGTAGCTCTGAAGATATCGTAGCTCTGCAGATACTGTAGATCTGCATATGTTGCAGCTCTGCAGATGCTCTAGGTGTGCTGATGTTGCTGCTCTGTAACTGTTGCAGTTCTGTAGACGTTGTAACTGCAAAAGCTGTAGCTCTGTTGATTTTGAAGCTCTGCAGATGATGTTACTCTGCTAGTGTATTAGCTCTGCAGGTGCTCTTGCTCTGCATATGTTGTACCTTTGCAGGAGCTATTACTCTGCTGATGCTTTACCCCTAGAGATGTTATAGCTCTGCACATGTAGCTCTGCAGATTGCGAACCTCTGTTAATATTGAAAATCTGCTGACGCTGTAGCTCTGCAGATGCTGTAGCTTCACAGATGCTGCAGCTCTGCAGATGTTTTATTACTGCATATGATGTAGCTTTGCATATGCTGTACCTTTGCAGATGTTATAGCTCTGCACATGCTGTAGTTTTCCATGTGCTGTAGATCTGCCGATTCTGTAGCTCTGAAAAATTAGTATTACTGAAGTTGTTGTAACACTGCAGGTGCAGGAGTTCTGACGTTGTAGCTGTGCACACCTTGTAGCTCTGTAGACGCTGCAGCTTTGCAAATACTGCAGGTCTTCAGATGTAATAGTTCGGTATAAGTTGTGGCCTGCAGATGTTGTAGCTCTGCTGAGTTTGCAGCTCTACAAATGCTGCAGTTCCGTATATGTTGTAACTCTCCAGATGCTGTAGCCCTGCAGATATTGTAGGTCTGATGATACTGTAGATCTGCATATGTTGTTGCACTTTAGATGCTCCAGGTCTGCCGATTTTGTAGCTCTGTATCTGTTGTAGTTCGGTAGATATTATAACTCTGCAGATGCTGTAGCTCTGTTGATGTTGAACTTTGCAGATGCTTACTCCGCTGCAGTTTTAGTTCTGCAGATGCTACAGCTCTGCATATGCTGTACCTTTGCAGAAGCTGTTACTCTGCTGATGTTGTACCTCTACAGATGTTGTAGCTCTGAACATGTTGTAACTCTGGTGATTATGTAGCTCTACTGATATTGAGACTCTGCTGACGCTATACCTCTGCCGATGCTGTAGCTTTGTATAAGCTGTAGCATTGCATATGCTGTAACTCTGCGTAATGGTAGCTATGTAGATGTTGTAGCTCTGCAGATGTAGCTTTCCATATGCTCTACGTCTGCTGTTGTTGTAGCTCTGCAGAAGTTGTTAGTCTGCAAATGTAACCCTGTAGATGCTGTAAGTACGCTGATGCTGTAAGTCTTCAGACGTTCCAGCTCTGCAGATTCAATGGCTGTGCAGATATTGTAGCTCTGCAGATGTTTTAGCTCTGCATATGCTGTAGCTGTGTGGATGTTGAGGGTGTGCAGATGCTGTAGCTCTGCTGTAGCTGTAGCTCTGCAGATGATGTGGCTCTGCATATGCTGTAGCTCTGCATACGTTGTATCTCTACTGATGTTATAGTTCTACATATGATGTAGCTCTGCAGGTACCATAGCCAATGCTGTTGCTCTGGTGATGTTATAGCTCTGCTGATGTTGTATATCAGTCGATGTTGTAGGTCTGCGTTTGCTGTAGCTTTATTGATGTTGTACCTCTGCAGATGCTATAACGTTGAAGAAGTTTGGAGTCTGCAGATGCTTTACCTATGCTGCTGTTGTACCTCTTCAGATGCTCTAAATTTGCACATGATGTAGCTCTGGAGATACCTTAGCTCAGCTGATGTTGGCGCAGAGCAAATGCTGTTGCTCTAGAGATGTTATAGATCTGCTGATGTTGTATCTCAGTAGATGTGTTAGGTTTGCATATGCTGTAGCTCTACCGGTGTTATAGCTCTGCAGATGTTTTACCTCTGCTTATGCTATATATCTGAAGATGTCGGAGCTCTACATATTCTGTAGTTCTGTAGATACTGTACCTCTGCAGATGTTGTAGTTCTGCATATGCTGTAGTTCTCCATACGCCGTAGATCCACTGATGGTGTAGCTCTGCAAAAGTGTAGCTCTGCAGATGTTGCAACTCAGCAGGTGCTTTAGTTCTGTTGCTGTAACTGTGCACTCGTTGTAGCGTTGAAGATGCTGTAGCTCCTCAGATGTTGTACCTCGTTATTAGTTCTGGCTCTGCTGATGTTGTAGCTCCGCAGATGTTGTAGCTCTGCTGAGTTTACAGCTCTGCAAATGCTGTAGCTCCCTTTATGTCGTATCTCTGCAGATGCTGTAGCTCTACAGGTATTGTAGCTCTGCATATGTTGTAGCACTGCAGACGCTCTAGCACTGCTACTGTAGTAGCTCTGCAGAACTTGTCACTCTGCAAATTTTCTAACCCTGCGTATGCTGTAGGTATGCTGATATTGCAGTTCTGCAGACGTTCCAGCTCTGCAGACTATGTATATGTAGATACTGTAGCACTTCAGACGTTGTAGCTCTGCATATGCTGTGCTTATGCAGATGCTGTCGTTCTGCTGTTCCTGCACCTCTGCAGATATTGTAGCTCTGTCAATGCTTTGTCTCTGCAGATGTTGAAGCTCTGTAGATTATATAGCAATTCTAATGTAACTTTGCTGCCGTTATATCTAAGCAGAAGCAGTAGCTTTGCAGGTGGTGTAGCTCTGTAGGTGTTGTTGCTTTGCAAATGGTACAGTTTTGCAGATGCTTTAGCTCTACATGTGTTGTAGCTCTGCAGATGATGTGGCTATGCAGATGCTGTAGGTCTTGAAATGTTGTAGCTCTGCATATGCTGTATTTCGGTAGATGTTGTAGCTCTAGGGATATGTTAGCTCCGTTGATGTTGTAGCTCTGCATATGCTGTATCTTTGTAGATGTTTTGGATCTACAGATCATGTAGCTATGCTGCTGTTGTAGGTCTACAGATGCTATAACTCTGCAGATGTTGTAACTCTGTAGATGTCTTAGCTAGGCTGATGTAGCACAGCAAATGCAGTTGTTTTAGAGATGTTTTAGCTCTGCTGATGTTATATCTCAGTAGAGGTTGTACGTCTGCATATGCTGTAGCTCTACTGATGTTGCAGCTCTACAGATGATTTACCTCTGCTAATGCTGTAGCTCTGATGATGTCGTAGCTCTGCAAATGCTGTACCTCTGCAGATGCTGTACCTATAGACTTTTTAGCTCTGCATATGCTGTAGTTCTCCATATGCTGTAGATCTACTGATGTTGTAGCTCTCCAAAAGTAGCAGCTCTGCAGATGTTGTAGCTCTCCGAAAGTAGCAGCTCTGCAGATGTTGTAGTTCTGCAGATAATATAGCTTTTTTGATGTAACTCTGCTGAAGTTATATCTAGGTAGATGTTGTAGCTTTGCAGAAGCTTTAGCTCTGCAGGTGTTGTAGCTTTGCATAGGGTGCAGTTTTGCAGATACTGTAGCTCTGCATATGTTTTTGTAGCTTTGCAGATGATGTAGCTCGATATATGTTTTAGCTCTGGATATGCTGTATCTCTGTAGATGTTCTCGCTCTGGAGATGTGTTAGCTCTGTTGATGTTGTAGCTCCGCAGATATTGTAGCTTTGCTAATGTTTTCGGTCTGCAGATGTTGTAGCTATGCTGCTGTCCTAGCTCTACAAATGCTCTAACTCTGCAGATGTCGTAGCTCTACAAATGCTGTAACTCTACAGATGTTATAGCTCTCCATATGCTGTAGCTCTCCATATGCTGTAGATCTGCTGATATTGTCGCCCTGTGAAAGTCCTAGCTTTGCAGATGTTGCAAGACTGCAGGTGCTGTAGTTTTGGCATTGTAGCTGTGCACACGTTGTAGCTCTGCACGTGTTATAGCTATGTAAATACTGTAGCTCCTCAGATGGTTTAACTTAGTGTACTTGTGGCTCTGCTTATGGTGTAGCTCTGCAGATGTTGTAGCTCTGCTGAGTTTGCAGCTCTGCAAATGCTGTAGCTCCGCTCGTGTTGTAACTCTGCAGATGCTCTGTAGATATTGTAGCTCTGCAGATACTGTGGTTCTGCATATACTGTAGAGCTGCAGATGCTATAGGTCTGCTGAAGCTGTAGCTCTGTAACTGTTGTAGTTCGGCAGATGTTGCAACTCTTCAGATGCTGTGGCTCTGTTGATGTTAAGCTCTGCAGATGCTGTTAATCTGCTGGAGTTTTAATTCTGCATATGTTCTAGCTCTGTAGATGCCTTACCTCTGCAGTTATTGTAGCTTTGTATGTGCTGTAGCTCTCCATATGCTGCTGTAGATCTGCTGACGCTGTAGCTCTGCATATGCTCTAGCTCTGCATGCGCTATATCTCTACTGATGCTGTAGCTCTGTAGATGATATAACTTTGCAGGTGCTGTAGCTCTGCGGATGTTGTATCTCTGCATATACTAAAGCTTGGCAGATGTTGTAGCTCTGCATATGTTGTAGCTCTATAGATGCTGTAACTCTGCAGGTGTTGTAGCTCTACAGATAACATAGCTCTTTTGGTGCTGTAGCTCTGCTGCCGTTATATCTATGCAGATGCTGTTGCTTTGCAGATGTTGTGGGTGTGCAGATGCTGTAGCTCTGCTGTAGCTGTAGCTCTGCAGATGCTGTAGCTTTGCAGATGCTGTAGCTCAGCAGGTGTCGTGGTTTTGCATATCGTGCAGTTTTGCAGATACTGTAGGTCTGCATATCATGTAGTTCTGCAGATGATGTGCTTATGCAGATACTGTAGCTCTTGATAAGTTGTAGCTCGGCATATGTTGTATCTCTGCATGTGCTGTATCTCTGTACATGTTCTAGCTCTGGAGATGTTGTAGCTCTGTTGATGTTGTAGCTCTGCAGATGCTATAACGTTGCAGAAGTTTGGAGTCTGCAGATGCTTTACCTATGCTGCTGTTGTACCTCTTCAGATGCTCTAAATTTGCACATGACGTAGCTCTGGAGATGCCTTGGCTCAGCTGATGTTGTCGCATAGCAAATGCTGTTGCTCTAGAGATGTTATAGATCTGTTGATGTTTTATCTCAGTAGATGTGTTAGGTTTGCATATGCTGTAGCTCTACCGGTGTAATAGCTCTGCAGATGTTTTACCTCTGCTGATGCTGTATGTCTGAAGATGTCGGAGCTCTACAGATGCTGTAGTTCTGTAGATGCTGTACCTCTGCAGATGTTGTAGCTTTCCATATGCTGTAGTTCTCCATACGCCGTAGATCCACTGATGGTGTAGCTCTGCAAAAGCGTAGCTCTGCAGATGTTGCAACTCTGCAGGTGCTGTGGTTCTGTTGCTGTAACTGTGCACTCGTTGTAGCGTTGAAGATGCTGTAGCTCTTCAAATACTGTAGCTCTTCAGATTTTTTACCTCGTTATAAGTTCTGGCTCTGCTGACGTTGTAGCGCTGCAGATGTGGTAGCTCTGCTGAGTTTACAGCTCTGCAAATGCTGTAGCTCCCTTCATGTTGTAAATCTACAGATGCTGTAGCTCCCCTTATGTTGTAAATCTGCAGATGCTGTAGCTCTGCAGATATTGTGGCTCTTCAGATATTGTAGCTCTGCATATGTTGTAGCACTGCAGACGCTCTATGACTGCTCCTACGGTAGCTCTGCAGAACTTGTCACTCTGCAAATCTTCTAACCCTGCAGATGCTGTAGGTATGCTGATGTTGTAGTTCTGCAGACGTTCCAGCTCTGCAGACTATGTATATGTAGATACTGTAGCACGTCAAATGCTGTAGCTCTGCATATGCTGTGCCTATGGAGATGCTGTCGCTTTGCTTTTCCTGTTCTTCTGCAGATGTTGTATCTCTGCATATGCTGTAGCTCTGCATACCCTGTAGCTCTCCTGATGTTGTAGCTCAATAGATGACGTAACTCAACAGGTGCTGTAGCTCTACAGATGCAGCTATGCGTATGCCGTAGCTTGGCAGATGTTGCAGCTCTGTCAATGGTTTATCTTTGCAGATGTTGAAGCTCTGCAGATAATATAGTTATTCTGCTGTAACTCTGCTGCCGTTACATCTATGTAGAAGCTGTAGCTATGCAGATGTTGTAGCTCTACAGGTGTTGTTGCTTTACAAATGAAGCAGTTTTGCAGATGCTGTAACTCTGCATGTGTTGTAGCTATGCAAATGATGTGGCTATGCAGATGCTGAAGGTCGTGAGATGCTGTAGCACTGTATAGGCTGTATCTCTGTAGATGTTCGAGCTCTGGAGATGTGTTAGGTCCGTTAATGTTGTAGCTCTGCATATGCTGTAGCTTTGCAGATGTTTTCGGTCTACAGATGCTGTAGCTACGCTGTTGTTGTAACTCTACAGATGTTGTAACTCTGCAGATGCCTTAGATCGGTTGATGTTGTAGCACAGCAAAAGCTGTTGCTCTAGAGATGTTTTAGTTCAGCTGATGTTGTATCCCTGTAGATGTACGTTCGCATATACTGTAGCTATACTGATGTTGTAGCTCTGCATATGATTTACCTCTGCTGATGCTGTAGCTCTGATGCCGCAGATGCCGCAGCTGTGCAGATGTTGTTGCTCTGCATGTGCTGTAGCTTTGCATATGCTGTAGCTCAGCATGTGTTGTAGCAATACAGATGTTGTAGCTCTGCAGATGCTGTAGCTCTGGATATGCTCTAGGTCTGCTGTTGTTGTAGCATGTCATAAGTTTTTAGTCAGCAAATTTTGTAACCTGAAGGTGCTGTAGGTATGCTGATGTTGTAGATCTGCTGACGTTCCAGCTCTGCAGACTCTATGGCTATACAGATACTCTGGCGCTTTAGATGTTGTACCTTTGCAAATGCTGTACCTATGTAGATGCTGTGGTGTTCAAATGCTGTAGCTCTGCTGTTGCTGCAGCTCTGCATATATTGTAGCTCTGCATATGTTGTAGCTCTGCATACTCTGTAGCTCTGCATATGCTGTAGCTCTGCATACTCTGTAGCTCTGCTGATGTTGTAGCTCCTCAGTTGATATAGCTCTTCAGATGATGTAGCTCTGCATATGCTGTAGCTTGGAAGAAGTTGTAGCACTACATATGTTGTCACTCTAAAGATGCTGTAGCTCTGCAGATGATGTAGTTTTGCGGATAATATAGCTTTTCTGATGTAACTCTGCTGACTTTATGTCAAGGTAGATGCTGTAGCTTTGCAGAAGCTTTAGCTCTGCAGGTGTTGTAGTTTTGCATATGGTGCAGTTTTGCAGATACTGTAGCTTTGCATATTTTGTAGCTCTGCAGACGATGTTGCTATGCAGATCCTGTAGCTCTTGAGATGACGTAGCCCTACATATGTTTTAGCTCTGCATATGCTGTATCTCTGTAGGTGCTTTAGCCCTGGATATGTTAGTTATGTTGATGTTGTAGCTCTGCAGAAATTGTAGCTTCGCAAATGGTTTCGGTCTACATATGCTGTAGCTATGCTGCTGTTGTAGCTCTACAGATGCTCTAATTCTTCAGATGTTTTAGCTCTGCAAATGCCTTACCTCGGCTGATGTTGTAGCACAGCAAATGCAGTTGCTCTAGATATGTTATAGCTCTGATGTTGTATCTCAGTATATGTTGTAGGTCTGCATATGACGTAGATCTACTGATGTTGTAGCTCTGCTGATGCTGTAGCTCTGAAGATGTCTTAGCTCTACAAATGCTGTAACTCTGCAGATTTTGTAGCTCTGGATATGCCATAGCTTTCCATATGCTGTAAATCTGCTGATATTGTCGCTCTGCGAAAGTCCTAGCTCTGCAGATATTGTAACTCTGGAGGTGCTGTAGCTCTGATGTTTTAGCTGTACACACGTTGTAGCTCTGCAGATGCTATAGCTCTGTAAATACTATAGCTCTTCAGATGGTGTAGCTCAGTGTAGTTGGGGTTCTGCTGATGTTGTAGTTCTGCAGATGTTGTATCTCTGCTGAGTTTGCAGCTCTGCAAATGCTGTATCTCCGCTTATGTTGAAACTTAGTAGATGCTGGAGCTCTGTAGATATTGTATCTCTGCAGATACTGTAATTCTGCATATTTTGTAGCACCGCAGATGTTTTGGTCTGCTGAAGTTGCAGGTCTGTAACTGTTGTAGTTCGGCAGATGTTGTGGCTCTATTGATGTTAAAGCTCTGTAGATGCTGTTACTCTGCTGGAATTTTAACTCTGCACACGCTCTAGCTCTGTAGATACTGTAGCTCTGCATATGTTGTATCCTTTCAGAAGCTGTTACTCTGCTGATATTTTACCTCTACAAATGCTGTAGCTCTGCACTTGCTGAAACTTCACTGACGCTGTAGCTCTCTAGATGCTGTAGTTTAGCAGATGTTGTAGATCTGCATATACTGAAGCTTTACATACGCTGTAGTTCTGCATATGTTACAGCCATGCAGATGCTGTAGCAGTGCAGATGTTGTATCTCTGCAAATGCTCTATGTCTGCTGTTGTTTTAGCTTTGTGAAAGTTGTTACTCTGCAAATGTTGTAACCCTACAGATTCTCTGGCTATGCAGATACTGTAGCACTACAGATGATGTAGCTTTGCATATGCTGTAGCTTTGCTGTTGTTGTGGATATGCAGACTTTGTAGTTCTGCATATGGTGTAGTTTTGGAGATGCTGTAGATATGCATATGTTGTAGCTCTGCAGATGATATGGCTATGCGGATACTGTAGCTCTTTAGATGTTGTAGCTCGGCATATGTTCGAACTTTGCATTTTCTATATCTCCGTAGATGTTCTACCTCTGGAGATTTTCTAGCTCTGCTGATGTAAGTCTGCAGATGCTGTAGCATTGCAGATTTTTTGGGTCTGCAGCTGCAGTAGCTATGCTGCTTTTGTAAATCTACAGATGTTGTATGTGCCTTAGCTCGACTAATGTTGTAGCATAGCAAATGCTGTTACCCTACAGATGTTATAGCTCTCCTAATGTTGTATCTCGGTAGATTTTGTAGCTCCGGAGATGTTGTAGCTCTGCTGAGTTTGTATCTCTGCAAATCTGTAACTCCGCTTATGTTGCAACTCTGCAGATGCTGTTTTTTTGCAGATATTGTAGCTCTGCAGATACTGTAGCTCTGCATATGTTGTACCACTGCAGATGCTCAAGGTCTGCTGATGTTGTAGTTCTGCAGATGATACAAGTCTGCAGATGCTCTATCTCTGTTCATGTTGAAGCTCTACAGATGCTGTTACTCTGTTGGTGTTTTAGCTCCGCAGATGCTCTAGCTCTGCACAAGCTGTAACTCTGCAGATGTTGTGCCTCCACAGATGTTGTAACTCTGCCTTTGTTAAAGCTCTGCTGATTATGTAGCTCTGCGGAGGTTGTCACCCTGCAAATGTTATTACCCTGCAGATGCTGTATGTATGCTGATGTAGTTCTGCAGACGTTCCAGCTCTGCAGATTCTATGGCTATGCAGATACTATAGCACTTCAGATGATGTAGCTCTGCATATGCAGTAGCTGTGCTTCTGCATATGCTGTAGCTTTGCTGATGTAGCTCTATAGATGATGTATCTCTGCAGGTGCTGTAGCTCTGTGGATTTTGTAGCTCTGCATATGCTGTAGCTTGGCAGCTGTTGCAGCTCAGCATATGTTGTATCTCTGGAGATGATGTAACTCTGAAGATGTTGTAGCTCTGCAGATGCTGTAGCTTTGCAGATGTTTTGGGTCTACAGATGTTGTAGCTATGCTGCTGTTGTAGCTCTGCAGATGCTCTAGCTCTGCACATGTTTTAGCTGTAGAGATGCCTTAGCTCGGCTGATGTTGTAGCACAACAAATGCTGTTACGCTAAAGTTGTTACAGCTCTGCTGATATTGCATCTTAGTAGATATTGTAGGTCGGCATATGCTGTCGCTCTAATGATGTTGTAGCTCTGCAGATGTTTTACCTCTGCTGATCCTGTAGCCCTGAAGATGTCGTAGTTCTACTGATGCTGTACCTCTGCAGACTTTTAGTTCTGCATTTGCTGTAGCTCTCCATATGCTGTAGATTTACTGATGTAGCTCTGCAAAAGTAGTAGCTCTGCAGGAGTTATAACTCAGCAGGTGCTGTAGTTCTAATGTTGTAGCTTTGCGCTCGTTGTAGCTCTGCAGATGCTGTAGCTCTGCAAACACTGTAGCTCTTCTGTTGTTGTAGGTCGGTATAAGTGGTGGTACTGATGATGTTGTAGCTCTACAGATGTTGTGGCTTTACTGAGTTTGCAGCTCTGCAAATGCCGTAGCTCCACTTATGTTGTAACTCTGCAGGTGCTGATAGCTCTGCAGATATTGTAGCTCTGCAGATACTGTAGCTCTGCATATGTTGTGGCACTGCAGATGCTCTAGATCTGCTGATGTTGTAACTCTGTAACTGGTGTAGTTCTGCAGATGCTATTACTCTGTTTGTATTTTAGCTCCGCTCTAGCTTTGCTGATGTTGTAGCTCTGCACATGTTGTATATTTTCAGAAGCTGTTACTATGCTGACGTTTTACCTCTACATGTGCTGTAGCTCTGCACATGCTGTAGTTCTGCAGATCATATAGCTCTGCTGATGTTGAACTCTGCTGACGTTGTAGCTCTGCAGATGCTGTAGCTTTGCAGATGTTGTAGCACTACATATGCTGTACCTTTGCATATGTTGTAGCTATGCAGATGCTGTAGCACTAACGATGTTTTAGCTCTGCATATGCTCTATATCTGTTGTAGTTGTAGCTCTGTGGAAGTTGTTATTCTGCAAAGGTTGTAAACCTGCAGATGCTGTTGGTATGCTGATGTTGCAGTTCTGAAGACATTCCAGCTCTGCAGATTTTATGGCTATGCAGATACTGTAGCACTTCAGATGTTGTAGCTATGCATATACTGTAGCCGCGCAGATGTTGCGAGTATGTCGATGCTGTAGCTCTGCTGCTGCTCTAGATCTGCAGATGTTGTAGCTTTGCATATGCTGTAGCTTTACATACTCTTAGCTCTGCTGATGTTGTAGCTCTGTAGATTGTGTAGTCCTGCAGGTGCTGTAGTTCTGAAGACGTTGTAGCTCTGCATACGCTGAAGTTCTGCAGATGTTCTAGCTCTGCATATGTTGAAGCTCTGGAGATACTGTAGCTCTACAGATTTTGTAGCTCTGCAGATAATACAGCTCTGCTGATGTTGTAATTCTGCAAACGTTGTAGCAACGCAGATGCTGCAGCTCTGAAGGTATTGCACCTCTGCGTATGGTGCAGTTTTGGAGATGCTGTACTTTTGCGTGTGTTCTAGCTCTGCAGATGATGTGGCTATGTAGATAATGTAGCTCTTCAGATGTTGTAGCTCGGCATATGTTTTGGCACTGCATATGCCGTATCTCTGTGGGTGTTCTAGCCCTAGAGATGTTGTGGCTCTGTTGATGTTGTGGCTCTGCTTATGCTGTAGTTTTGCAGATGTTTTGGGTCTGCAGATACATTAGCAATGCTGCTTTTGTAGCTCTACAGATGCTCTAACTCTGTAGATATTGTAGCTCTGAAGGTTTTGTAGTTCTGCATATGCATTAGCTCGGTTGATGTTGTAGCATAGCAAATGCTGTTGATCTATAGATGCTATAGCTCTACTGATGTTGTATCTCAGTAGATGTTATAGGTCTACATATGCTGCAGCTTTACTGATGTTGTAGCTCTGCAAATTTGTAGCTTCGCTTATGTTGTAACTCTGCAGATGATTCAGCTCTGCAGATATTGTAGTTCTGCAGATACTGTAGCTCTGCAAATGTTATAGCACTGCAGCTGCTCTAGGTCTGATGATGTTGCTGCTCTGTAACTGTTGTAGTTCTGCAGATGCTGTAGCTCTGTTCATGTTGAAGCTCTGCAGATGTTGTAGTTCTGTATATGTTGTACCTTTGCAGATGCTGTGACTCTACTGATGTTGTACCTCTACAAATGTTGTAGCTCTGCACATGATGCAGCTTTGCTGATGTTGAAACTCTTCTGACGCTATTGCACTGCAGATGCTATAGCTTTGCAGAAATTGTAGCAGTACCTGTGCTGTAGCTTTGCATATGCTGTAGCTCTGCATATCTTGTAGCTATGCAGTTGCTGTAGCTCTACAGATGTTTTAGCTCTGCATATACTCTAGGTCTGCTGTTTACTTAACTCTGCAGAAGTTGTTAGTCTGCAAATGATGTAAATCTGCAGACTATGTAGGTATGTTGATGTGGTTCTGCAGATGTTCCAGCTCTGCTAATTCTCTGGCTATGTAGATACTGCAGCACTTCAGATGTTGTAGCTCTGCATATGCTGTAGCTGTGCAGATGTTGTGGGTATGCAGATGCTGTAGTTCTGTTGCTGTTGAAGTTCTGCATATGCTGTAGCTCTTCTGCTGTTGTAGCTTTGCATATGCTTTAGCTCTGCATATGCTGTAGCTCTGAATACGCTGTAGCTCTGCAGATGTTGTAGTTCTGCATATGCTGTAGCTCTTGGTTGTTGTAGCTCTTTAAATGCTTTAGGTCTGCAGATATTTTACCTCTGCAGATGCTGTATCATGTAAATGTTCTAACTCTGGAGATGCTGTATCTCTGTTGATGTTGTAGTTCTGCATATGCTGTAGCTCTTGGTTGTTGTAGCTCTTTAAATGCTTTAGGTCTGCAGATATTGTAGCTCTGCAGATGCTGTATCATGTAAATGTTCTAACTCTGGAGATGCTGTATCTCTGTTGATGTTGTAGTTCTGCAGATACTATAGCTCTGCATAGGCTGATGCTGTATCTCTGCTGATGTGGTATCTCAGCAGATGTTGTAGGTCTGCATATGATGTAGCTCCACTGATGTAGCTATGTAGATGTTGTAGCTCTGCTGATGATGTAGATCTGCAGATGTCGTAGCTTTGCAGATGTTGTAGCTCTGCAGATGTTGTACATACGTTGTAGCTCTGCAGACGCAACTCTGCAGATGTTGTATATATGTTGTAGCTCTGCAGACGTAGCTATGCAGATGATGTAGCTTTGCTGATGCTGTAACGTTAAGCTCTGTAGATGCTCTAATTCTGCAGATGTTGTAGGTCTGCATGTGTTTTAGCTTTGCAGATGCTGTAGATATGCATATGTTCTAGCTATGCAGATGGTGTAGCTCAGAAGATGCTGTAGCTCTGCAAATGTTGTAACTTTGTATATGCTATGGCTTTACAGATGCTGTAGCCCTACATATGCTGCACCTCTGCAGATATTGTAGCTCTTTTAAAGTTGTAACATAGCTGATGTGCTTCTGATGTTTTTGCTCTAGATATGTTATAGCTCTGCAGTTGCTATAGCTCTGCAAATGTTGCACCTCTGCTGATGCTGTAGCTCTGCTAATGTTGTAGTTCAACAGATGCTGTAATTCTCCGGATGCTGTAATTCTATAGATGTTATTGCTTTGCGTATGCTGTAATTCTGCTCTTGTTGTAACATAGCAGATGCTGTAGCTCTACTGATGTCGTAGCTCTGAAGATCATATAGCCCTGCAGATATCATAGCTCTGCATATGTTGAAGTTCTGAAAATGCTGTAGCACTGCTCATGTTGTAACTCTGCAGATGCTGAAGCTCTCCTGATGCTACAGATGCCATAGCTATGTATATGGTGAAGCTCTGAAGATGCTGCAGTTGTACTTCTGTTGTAACTCTGCAGATGTGAAAAATTGCTGTTTGTAGCTTGCTGATGTGTAGTTCTTTTTTTAAGGGTTGTGCTTTGCAGAGTGTAGCTTGCAGGTTGTCCTTTTTAAGTTAGCTTTGCAAAGGGGCGCAACTTTGGCAGGGTGTTGTTTTTATTTTTTTTTTGTGCTTTTTTTTAGATAGCTTTGCAGAATTGATTTAACTTTGTTGATGTGACGTTTAAGCTCTGAGATTTTTCTCTAATCTGCAAATGTTGTAATTTTTTGCATGTGTTTTTAGGGGGTTTTTGCAGATGCTTGGTATGCAATGTTTAGCTTTATGGGAAAAATTTTTTGTTTTCTCGAATGTGTAGCTCTGAATGTTTGGTTTAATTTTGTTTTTTAATTTCTTTTTTGGGTTTAACCCCATGCTGTAGCCTTATGCTGACCTGCAATTTGGTTCTTAAAGTTGTAACCTAGGGTGTGTGCTTTTTTATGTCTCTAAAATTTTATACTCCAGTTTATAGCCTGCAATTTGCACTCGCTATGCTGTAGCCTGTATGTTTTTTGTTCAAAACCCAAAAATTTTATTCTCGATCTTATTTAAGTGTTTGTTTGCTATGCTGAATTGCTCTTTTTTGTAACATGCAGTGCTGTACCCTGCTTTGTCGTAGCTCGGGAAATGTTATAGCTCTGCAGATGTCACAAACTCTGCATAATTCAAAGCTCTAAAGTTGCAGCTCCTTTAACACTGCATGTTTTGCAACTCTGGAGAGGGAAAAGCAGCTGTGTTTAACTCTACAATTTGTACCCCTCTGTTATTGTAGCCCCGCACATGCTATATGTATGCAGTCTATAGCTTGCAGTTTTCTCTAGTTGCATATGCTCAAAACTCTGATATTTGTACCCCTACAAATGTTGTAGTCTTCGTTGCTTAAACTTAAAGATGTAGTATTTTGCAGATTATGCCGCAGATCGTAACTCTGCAGTTTTTTCTTGCTCTGCAGATGTTGCTCCGCGTGTTCTTTTTGGAAGTGTTGTACTCTTTTATGTTTAAACATAAGATATGCTGTAGCTCTGCCCATGTTATAGCTTTGCTGATTTACTTCTGCAGAGGCTGTAGCTATGTTGATTTTTTAGTTCTGCAGAGTTTGTGGCTCTTCAGATACTATTGCTCTGGGATATGTTCTCCGTTTTTGCAGTTTTAGATGCGTGGTTCGCAGATGCTGTAGGTCTGCAAATGTTTTACCCTTTGTAGGTGCTTTTTCCCCCCCCTGCTAATGTTGTAGCTTTGCAAATGATTGTTCTTTGGGTTTTGCATTTTGAAAATGCTGTAGCTCTGTTGTGTGTTTTCCCTGATGTTTACTCTGCAGTGTTGTGTCTGCAGTTTGTGTAGTCTGCAGATGTTGAACTTGTGTTTTGTAGCTCTGCAGTTACTGTAGCTCTTCAGATATTTAACTCTGTGGATGTTGTAGCTCTCCAGGTGCTGTAGCTCTGCAGATGCTGTAGCGCTGTAAATGTTGTAGCTCTGCAGATGCTTTGGCTCTGCTGATATTTCACTTCTTCAGATGTTTTAGCTCTGCAGCTGTTGTGCTTCTGTCGATGTTGTAGCTCTGCGTATGCTCTATCTTCGCAGATGTTGTAGCTCTGCGTAAGTTCTATCTTTGCAGATGTTTTATCACTGCAAACGCTATAGCTCGGCAGATTCTATAGCCCTGTATTTGCTGTATATCTGTTGATGTTGTAGCTCTTCAGATGCTGTAGCTGTGCAGATACTGTTGCTCAGCAGATGCTGTAGCTCTGCAGATGCAGTAGCTCTGTAAATGTTGTAGCTTTGCAGATGCTGTAGCTCTGCTGATGTTGTATCCCTGCAGGTGGTCTAGCTCTGCGGATGCTGTAGTCCTGCAAATGCTGTATCTCTGCAGATGCTGTAGTGGTGCAGTTGCTGTATCTCGGCAGATGATGTAGCTCTGCGTATGCTATATCTCTGTTGATGATGAAACTCTACAGACGCTTTAGCTCTTCTGATGTTGTAGCTCTAAAATGTTTCACCTAATTGTATGCTGTAGCTTTGCTGATGTTGAATCATTGAATACACTGTAGCTCTGCTGATGTAGCACAGCACATGCTTTAGCTCTGCTGATGTTGTAGCTCTGCGAATGTTATAGCTCTGAAAAATGTTTCAGTTAAGTAAATGCTGTAGCTTTAATTTGTCCCCAGGTAACTTTGAATTCCATCCTAGCATTAACCAAATCAACACGCGAGAACTGACAAAACACAAAAACATATTAAAAAAGAGTTGTTCAAGACACCCAGCTACCCAGATTAACCACCGCCAAGTGACCCTTTTCAATCACTATCCCATTCAACAGTTACTGCCAGACAAAGCAGACAGTCGTTCGTCTATACTGACTGGTGCTAGATGGCGGTACTCCAGTGTGATGTTGTGATTTTGATAAGTTTGATAAGTACAAGCACCTGATGAGGTGGATTGTCTCCACGAAACATGTCGTGCCACATGTACGGAAAATTACGTGTTAAATGAAATGATATGAACTCCTACTGAATGTGTGGAAGGAGAGAACGTTGTCTCTGGGAGCAAAAATGGGTATGTTTGAAGGAATAGTGGTTCCAATAATGTTATATGGTTGCGAAGCGTGAGCTATAGATAGAGTTGTGCGGAGGAGGGTGGATGTGCTGGAAATGAGATGTTTGAGGACAATGTGTGGTGTGAGGTGGTTTGATCGAGTAAGTAATGAAAGGGTAAGAGAGATGTGTGGAAATAAAAAGAATGTGGTTGCAAGAAAAGAAGTGTTAAAATGGTTCGGTCATATGTTTTAATGAGTGAGGAAAGATTGGCAAAGAGGATATATGTGTCAGAGGTGGAGGGAACAAGGAGAATCAAGAGACCACATTGGAAGTGGAAGGATAGAGTGAAAAAGATTTTGAGTGATCGGGGCTTAGATATGCTGGAGAGGGTGAGAAGCTTACAAGGAATAGAGTTGATTAGAACGAAGTGGTATACCGGGGTCGACGTGCTATCAATGGACTGAACCAGGACATGTGAAACGTCTGGGATAAACCACGATAAGGTCGGTGGGGCCTAAATGTAGATGGGGGGCTGTGGTTTCGGTGTATTATACATGACAGCTAGGGGCTGAGTGTGAACGATTGTGGGGTGTTTTCTCTGTTTTCCTGGCGCTACCTCTCTGAACCAGGGTGTAGCGATGCTGTTTCCTGTACCGCGGGGTAGCGCCAGAAATGGATGAAGGCATGCAATTATGAATATGTACGTGTGTATATATGCATATTTATGTGTATGTGTATGTACATACGTGTATATTTATGTGTATATATATGTATATATATATATATATATATATATATATATATATATATATATATATATATATATATA
>NC_092256.1:728421-799828 GCF_036320965.1 Panulirus ornatus | reverse complement strand
AGCTGACATGTAATAATGCACTGAAGCCACAGCTCACCTTCCACATCCAGGCCCCAAAAAACGTTCCATGGTTTACCCAAAACGCTTCACATGCTCTGGTTCAACCCATTGACAGCACGTCGACCCCGGTATACCACATCGTTCCAATTCACTCTTTTCCTTACACGCCTCTCACCCTCCTGCATGTTCAGTCCCCGATCACTCAAAATCTTTTTCACTCCATCTTTTCACCTCCAATTTGGTCTCCCATTTCTCCTCGTTCCCTCCACCTCTGACACATATATCCTCTTGGTCAATCTTTCCTCACTCATTCTCTCCATGTGGCCAAACCATTTCAAAACCCCCTCTTCTGCTCCCTCAACCACACTCTTTTTATTACGACACATGTCTCCTACCCTATTATTACTTACTCGATCAAACCTCTTCGATCAAACCCGGTATACCACATCGTTCCAATTCACTCTTTTCCTTACACGCCTCTCACCCTCCTGCATGTTCAGTCCTCGATCACTCGAAATCTTTTTCACTCCATCTTTTCACCTTCAATTTGGTCTCCGACTTCTCCTCGTTCCCTCCACCTCTGACACATATATAGTCTTGGTCAATCTTTCCTCACTCATTCTCTCCATGCGGCCAAACCATTTCAAAACACCCTCTTCTGCTCCCTCAACCACACTCTTTTTATTACGACACATGTCTCCTACCCTATTATTACTTACTCGATCAAACCACCTCACACCACATATTGTCCTCAAACATCTCATTTCCAGCACATCCACCCTTCTGCGCACAACTCTATCCATAGCCCACGCCTCGCAACCATATAACATTGCTGGAACCACTATTCCTTCAAACATAGCCATTTTTGCTTTCCGAGATAATGTTCTCGACTTCCACACATTCTTCAACGCTCCCTTAGCTTTCACCCCCTCTTCTAACCTATGATTCACTTCCGCTTCCATGGTTCCATCCGCTGCCAGATCCACTCCCAGATATCTAAAACACTTCACTTCCCCTAGCTTTTCTGCATTCAAACTTACCTCCCAATTGACTTGTCCCTCAACCCTACTGTACCTAATAACCTTGATCTTATTCACATTTACTCTCAGCTTTCTTCTTTCACACACTTTATCAAACTCAGTCACCAGCTTCTGCAGTTTCTCACATGAATCAGCCACCGGCTCTGTATCATCAGCGAACAACAACTGACTAACTTCTCAAGCTCTCTCATCTACAACAGACTGCATACTTCCCCTCTTTCCGAAACTCTTGCATTCACCTCCCTAACAACCCCATTCATAAAAAAATCAAACACCCACAGAGATATCACACGCCCCTGCCGCAAACCTACATTCACTGAAAACCAATCACTCTCCTCTCTTCCTACACGTACACATGCCTTACATCCTCGATAAAACTTTTCACTGCTTCTAACAACTTGCCTCCCACACCATATATTCTTAATACCTTCTTCCACAAAGCATCTCTATCAACTCAATCATATGACTTCTCCAGATTCATAAATACTACATAGAAATCCATTTGCTTTTCTAAGTATTTCTCACATACATTCTTCAAAGCCAACACCTGTTCCACACATCCTCTATCACTTCTGAAACCGCACTACTTTTTCCCAATCTGATGCTCTGTACATCCCTTCACCCTCTCAGTCAATACCCTTCCATATAATTTCCCAAGAATACTCAACAAACTTATACCTCTGTAATTTGAGCACTCACTTTTATCCCCTTTGCGTTTGTACAATGGCACTATGTAAGTATTCCTTAGGCACCTCATACATCCATTAAATAACCTTACCAACCAGTCAACAATACAGCCACCCCCTTCTTTTGTAAATTCCACTGCAATGCTATGCAAACCCGCTTCCTTGCCGGCTTTCATCTTCCGCAAAGCTTTTATTACCTCTTCGCTGTTTACCAAATCATTCTCCCTAACCCTCTCACTTTGCACACCACCTCGACTAAAACACCCTATATCTGCCATACTATCATCAAACACATTTAACAAACCTTCAAAATACTCACTCCATCTTCTCATTTCACCAATACTTGTTATCACCTCTCCATTAGCCCCCTTCACTGAAGTTCCCATTTGTTCCCTTGTCTTACGCACTTTATTTACCTCCTTCCAAGACATCTTTTTATTCTCCCTAAAATCTAATGATACTCTCTCACCCCAACTCTCATTTGCCCTCTTTTTCACCTCTTGCACCTTTTTCTTGACCTCCTGCCTCTGCCTTTTATACATTTCCCACTTATCACTAATATTGATATTAATATCAATATTAATATTAAGATTATGATTCTTTGTGTATTTGATTATAGAAGATTCAATGATATTTCTCTTGGTAATAGAGGTAGAGTTAAGAACTGAGATGGCGTTACTCTAGTCAATACAATGATCATACTTTTTAACGTGATTAAATAAGGCATTTGATTATTGTCCCGTTCTTACACTATATTCATGTTGCTTAAGTCTAACAGAAACATCCTTACCAGTCTGACCAACAAAATTTATCACAGTTTCCACAAGGCACTTTATAGATGCATCCAAGAGAATTTTCTGGTGAATTCCTGAATAAGGTATTCTTTATAGTATTATTGTTGCTAAAGGCAACTTTGACAATAAAGGATTTAAGCAACATGGGAAGCAAAGTGAAATCATTATTAAAAAGGAGAACTAGAAAATTCTTGGTGTCAATGGGAGGTTTGGGCTCAACTCTATACAATGATTTCTTTGCTAAGTTAAGGTATCAATGAAAGATCTAGGGTACTTTAACTTAGATCCAGTAGAATATATCTTCTCAAACTCATCCTTTCCAACATGGATTCCACACGGCTCTTCTATTACTTCTCTACAAGCTGTCCTAGACTTTCTCTTTTCATTACTGCTTTCTCCAAATCGCTAATCAAGGTTCACCAACTGAAGTTACGATTTGGATTCCTTTGGAAATGCCTTGATGAACAAGTGATGCCAAGATCTGTCCTGCCTCAATGTTTGTTGGAGCTGTCTGGTCGACCATTTGACCAATTCCAAAATATTATTTTAAAGAAAAATATTGAATTAAAGAAACTTGAAATGGAAGAGGCTCTTCGCATTTCAAGAGAGAAGAAAGGTGCCTTTCAAATGGCAATACAGACACACTGGAAGACCCGGATGTTGGACTATCGCTATGATAAATTAAGGAAAGAACGCAATAGGCTACAAGTGTCACTAAATTGTAAGCTGGACCATCTTATTGAAAACAGCGACTGGACCAAGAACACAAACCCATCTTTTGTGGTAAATCTGTCTAATAAAGAACTAGATAAAGACTCGTTGTGTGCATTAGGCTATGCTTTAAGTTTTTTGTGTTCTAATGGGGAAGCCAGCTTTGTTGATGTCACAAAGTCTTTTTGTAATTTAGAAAAATACAGTAATTTAAGTAATGATGAAATTGATATCTGTAAGGGTCTAGTGTATGCCAGTTTGTCAAAACCAGTGGAAGCTAATTGCCCTAAAAGATTCATAAGAGTTATTAACACCTTAAAAAAAGCAGATAAGGCTAACACTGTTGTGATTTTAGACAAAAGTAACTATCTATCTAAAATGAATGATCTAAATGATGACACAACATATTCTAAACTCCTCGAAGGCTCAGATCGGGGTGTTTAAATGTGTGTATATGTAACCAAGATGAGAAAAAAGGAAAGACAGGTAGTATGTTTGGGGAAAGGACCCTGGATGTTTTGCCTCTTAGTGAAACGAAACTCAAGGGTAAAAGGTAAGAGTGGTTGGAAATGTCTTGGGAGTAAAGTCAGGGGTTGGTGAGAGGACAAGAGCAAAGGAAGGAGTAGCACTACTGAAACAGGAGTTGTGGGAGTATGTGATAGAGTGTAAGAAAGTAAACTCCAGATTGATATGGGTAGATCTGAAAGTGGATGGAGAGAGATGGGTGAATATTGGTGCCTATGCACTTGGGCATGAAAAGAAAGATCATGAGAGGCGACTGTTTTGAGAGCAGCTGAGTGAGTGTGTTAGCAGTTTTGATGAACGAGACCGCGTTATAGTGGTGGGTGATTTGAATGCAAAGGTGAGTAATGTGGCAGTTGACGGAATGATTGGTGTACATGAGGTGTTTAGTGCTGTAAATGATAATGGTGAAAAGCTTGTAGATTTGTGTACTGAGAAATGACTGGTGATTGGGATTACCTGGTTTAAAAAGAGAGATATACATAAGTAAACGTATGAAAGTAGGAGAGATGGTCAGAGAACTTTATTCGATTACGTGTGAATTGATAGAGGTGTGAAAGAGAAACTTTTGGATGTTAATGTGCTGAGTGATGCAACTGGAGGGATATTTGATCATTATCTGGTGGAGGCGAGGGTAAAGATTTGTAGAGGTTTTCAGAAAAAAAGAGAGAATGTTGGGGTGAAGAGAGTGGTCAGAGTAAGTGAGCTTGTGAAGGAGCCTTGTGTAAGGAAGTACCAGGAGAGACTGAGCGCAGAATGGAAAAAGTTGAGAGCAAAAGACATAAGGGGAGTGGGGGAGGAATGGAATGTATTTAGGGAAGCAGTGATGGCTTGTGCAAAACATGCTTGTGGCATGAGAAGCGTGGGAGGTGGGCAGATTAGAAAGGGTAGTGAGTCGTGGGATGAAGAAGTGAGATTGTCAGTTAATCTGCCCACCTTCCACGCTGTTCATGCTACAAGCATCTTTTGCAGAAGCCATCACTGCTTTCCTAAATACATCCTATTCCTCCCCCACTCCCATTACGTCATTTGGTCTCACCTTTTTCCATTCTGCACTCAATCTCTCCTCTATAATTTAGAGATAAGTTTTTTAAGTGCAATATTAGCCTTATTTATGAATGAATGATATGCAATTATCGTAAAAATTTATTGCTCTGTCACTTAAAAGATATGCCTGATAGAAAATCTTTAAAAACAGATTCGAGTTGAGCGTAAAAGGTACCAGAAGGTCCATTTATTTTAGTTCGTGGGATAATAAAAGTTAAGATTTTGTTGACCAGTGTTATTAAGCTCTCTACAATACATCTTATTCTCCCCAAAATGTACTTATACTTGCTCACCCAAACTCTTATCTTTATCCCTTGCACCTTCCTCTTGGCTTCATGCCGCTTTTTCTTGTACATCCCGCTATCTTATGCACTCTTTCCCTGTAAGTATCGTCCAAGCACCTCTATTTTTTTCTTTCAGCAGTCACTATACTTCATTCCACCACTCATTATCCTTTCTATTCTGCCTACTTTGCACATTTCGCATGCTACATGCATCTCTTGCACATGCCATCACTGCTTCCCTAAATACCTCCCATTCCTCATCCACTCCTTTCATTTACGCTTACCTTTCGCCTTTCGCCATTCTAAACTCGTTTTTTTTTTTTTTGTATATCTTCACATGAATCTTTTTCAATCTCCCTTACTCTCGCAACTCTCTTCTTCCCCATATTCTTTCCGCTTTTTCGAAAACCTTTACAAATCTTCACTTTTCCCTTCTCAGCACATTTATTTCCAAAAGGCTTTCTTTTACACGCCTATCAGTTATACATAATCTAGTAATGCCCGCTGATCTTCTCTACTCACATGTGTATATTTGTATATATCTCATTTCAAACCAGATATTCCCAGTCTCCAGTCTTTTTTTAGTACAAAACTCCACAAGTTCACCATGTCTATTCATGACACTAAATACCCCATGTTCCTCAATTATGCCCTCCACTGCCACATTACTTACATTCGCATTTAAATGACCCATCACCAATGTCCGGTCTCTTACATCAATGCTATTGACACACTTTCTTAACTGCTTCCAAAACACTTGCCCCTCATGATTTCACTTCTTATGTTCAGATGCATTAGCACTAATAACCACCCATCTCTCTCCATCCACTTTTAGTTTTACACACATCAATCTAGAATTCACTTTTTTACACTATCACGCACTTCCCCGAGTCCTGCTTCAGAAGTATTGCTACTCCTCCCTTAATTATTAGGTAAAAATGGGAAGAGTGGGAAGAGATGAGAGCGAATAGTTTCAAGTGAAAGATGACCCGCGGCAGTAGTGTGTGTTGTCACCATTCTGTTTAATTTTTTTATGGGTCGGGAGGTGAGGAAGGTAAGTGCGACAGTCTTAGAGTGACGGGCTAGTATGTAGTTTGAAGGGGATGAGAGGGCATGGGAAGTGTCGGTTATTGTTTGATTATGATAGAACACTGGCAGCACATTCGAATATGAAACTGCAGATGTTGGTGGCTGAGTTTGTATATAGAAAACTGGAGGAAGCGAAGCATTCAAAATGCCTGGAAGTGTGCATGGCAGCGGATGGAAACATGGAAGCCATATGGTAGGTGAAGGCACAAAGGTTCTGGAAGATTGAAGAATAAGTGGACACGGAGTCCGTTATCTGGGAGGGTAAGATTGGGTACATTTGAAGTATAGCAGTCTCAACAATTCTTATGGATGCAAGGCATAGGCAATGGATAAAGCTGTGCGGAGGAGGGTGGATGTGTTGAAAATGAAATGTTTGAGGACAATATGTGGTGTGAGGTGGTTTGATCGAGTAAATAATGAAAGGTAAGAGAGATGTGTGGTAATAAAAAGATAGTGGTTGAAAAGGTAGAAGAGGTTGTGTTGAAATGGCTTGGACATATAGAGTGAATGAGGACAGGTTGACAAAGAGGATATATGTGTCAGAGGCGGGGGGAACAAGGAGAACCAAGAGACCAAATTGGAGGTGGAAGCATGGAGCGAAAGATGAAAGGTGTGTAGGGATAGAATGGATTGGAACGATACGGTATACTGGGGTCGATGTCCTGTCAGTGGACTGAAATAGGGCATATAAAGCGTTTGGGGTACACTATGGAAAGTTGTCTGGTGACTGGATGTGGACAGGGAGCTGTGGTTCTGGTACATTAAACATGACAGTTAGAGAATGGCTGTGAGCTGGTACAACCTTTCTTTGTCTGTTCCTAGCGCTACCCTGCCAATGCTAGAAACGATTTGTATTATTCTAAGTAATGTTTTGTTTTCTACTCGCAACACACTAATCTCAGAAAACCTGTTCGTTTAAGTATCAGAATGGGCGCCATCAGCGGTCTGTTTTGAGCTTGTGTTCGTTTGTATTGTTTTGTTAATAACTTATCGCGTATTCACCTAATGAGATGGTCTTGGGAGTTTTCATACCTTTTCTTTTACGCTGTAAGAGGGGTAATGAACACCGCTGTAATGGCGTTCATACATTCAATGTATGATCAAAAATATGATATATAAAAGAAAATTAATGGTAAAGTATGTCCTTGTATCTTAAAATGCCAGTGCCTCTTCTAGAGTGGTAGAATATAGCTTAACATCTGTATATCTTCGCCACTGTGTCGTATTTTTCCCACTAGGTCGTAACCGGTAGGTATCATTTACAGGTACGAAGTACGGGAGCCAATGGATGGCCAATGGGGTGTAGACCCTGGGGACGGGAACTGGACGGGGATGGTGGGTACCATCCAACACCAGCAGGCAGACTTCGGCTTTGATCTTGACCTCACACCGAGCAGATTACACGTCTTGGATTACTCCGTCCTGTACGCCCAGGAACGCCTCGCTATATTCTCCCTGAAGCCAGGACTTCTGCCTCAACATCTGGCTATCATTAGGCCATTCATGGGTATTATTGTCATGATGTGCTCCATATTTCTCAAGAGAGTAAAGGTAGAAAATGATGTAATTGACTGATATTGTTTAACCGCAACAGTCGAATTGCTTCATTTTTCAGTCCTCATATAATGCCACTAAACCATTCGCCGGTTTATATGGTTTTTTATTTGCAAACTGCCAGAACTTGCTTTTTTTCATACATCTTGGGATAGTAAACACAATATGATCTGTTCAATAGATCTTGCTAAGGTTTAGCTGTTCCTGTCCTTGTTGTAAGCTGCTGGTGTGTCCAGTTGGAAAGTAAAGAACTATAGGTCAGGTAATGACACTCATTTATCATCATATCAATGTTTACGACACATACAAGTAACTGAATACTAACATGCTACTAGCGTATTTCTAGCACACTACACGCTTACTACTGGCATATATCTAGCTAGCACACTATTGGGACCTTAAAAACTGACTACTAGTATTCTTCTAAGATAATGTTAACAGATCAAAAAGTCACAACTACCATATTTCTATCAACACACTACTAAGATAGCACTAGCAAATTTCTAACATACTATCACCACACTACCAACATACTATAAGCATATTTCTAGCTTATCATTGACACACTACTAACATAGTACTAGTATGCTTTCAACATACTATTAGCACACCACTAGATAGTACTAGCATATTTCTTACTATTAACACTCTACTAACATAGTGCAATCATAATACTAGCATGCTATTAACACACTACTAAACTAGTCCTAGGAAATTTCTAGCATAATATCAACTCACTACTAGAATAGTACCAGCATACTTCCAGCATTTCATCAGCACATTTCTAATATAGTACTTGGGTACTTTTAGCATACTATTAACACACTACTTGAATAGTACTAGCATTTTTGTAACACGTTATTAACACATTACTAAATTATCAGCAACCTATCACCACCAAATTTCAAGCACACTATTAACACATTACTAACATAGTTTTAGGATATTTCTAGCATACTATTAAGACACTACTAGCATAGTACTGGCATATTTCTAGCATACCATTAGCACACCACAAACAATGAAAGAGTTAACGTACAAAAACTTGTGCAAGGAGTGAAAAGGATAACAGAAATGTTTGAAACAAGAAAATCTTATATTTTTTTCCACATGAATAATTTTCTTATTTACTGATTGACATATAAACACAATGTCCGACCGTCCGATCGTTGCTTAGCTATTATGTTGTAGCATATGATAAAAGATGAGTCAATTATTCTATGATTAGAATACAGTTACTTTGATTGTGTGTCAACATTAGCAGAATGTACTAATCTCAATGCAACCCACATGTCCTTTTAAAAGGTGATATGATACCATATGATACCTGAAAACTTAACAAGGATCAATGATTCATATTATGAATAATGCACGATTATCATCATTGTATGCCATTGTTTAGTCATCTAAAATTATTCGTATTGCTAAATATATTCCTAAAAATAATTTTTAAGAGAATTATACATGAGATAAGATATTTCAACAGGACTTTCTCTTCTGTGTTTTTACTCAGTTTTACTTAAAATCTTTGTGTTCGTAAGAATTTGTTTTAAACAGGACTATTGTCCTTGAAATGTTCTATATCTACTATTTTCCTTGAAACACTACCCTAATCAATCTGTTTAATGATGACAGTAGAACAAATCTTAGTAAGTACAGGACCATCATCAAGTGTACGATAACAGTAGAACTAAGCTTGGCAAGCATAAGACCAACACACAAGAAATACAACTCCGGATCTAGTTACTGAACGAGAATAAGCATATCATATAAGAGTGTAAGAGTAATATTGAAGGCATTAAGACTATGAATATGAGTATTAATTTCACTGCCTTAACATGTCTAGTCATCATTTAATGTAAACACAATAACTACTCCTTCCTTAGTTGTCACACTCACTCTAATATTCCCAAACCATAAATAAAACCATGAATACGATAGTACCACTTATGGAATATAACATTCTCACTCTTAACTAGAACTACTTCTAATGTATTTTGTAATGGAATCCCATCACTCACTTCTAGAGATATATCACACGGTCTCAAGGCAAAAGTAATGCAAGTGCCTGATGTATGCTCATTATTCCAGCGATTTACTGTTCGTTTACCTTAACAGTGTAAGTACTTGCTATATGCTCATTCCATTGTGTAAATTCTCTCTTACCATAGGTACCTAAGTGCCAGTGAGTTCATACTCTCTTATCGCAACATATTCCTAGAAAATCTCACACAAACTTGACTGTAGTTATCGAAAGAAATATTTCTTCATCTAGAGATTAAAAATCTTATGAGTCATTTAATTGTATAGATAACGTAAGTATAGAATATTCATTTTTCTGAAAGAAGTAAATCTATGGCACACTGGCTTGAGACGTTGCATGAGCCACAGCCTTTAAGTTTTACTTTCTCTTGTGCTATTTTTAGGAGTGATCTGGTTGATACTCTTTCTAAGCTTCCTTGTGTGGAGCGTGACTTTGTGGCTGCTACAGAGGGCTTGGTCGTTGATGGCAAGAGGTCAAAGCCTGCAGCTCGCTTCTACCTTCCTCTACGGCTGGAGCGTGTTGATGGAAGAATTTTCCTCTGCCCCGACTATTAACCCTACTGGCCGGGTTAGTGATCTATAAAGAACTGCATGTGTTGGTGAGGATGAATATGTAAAGATATGTATGTTGAGTCCACGATATGGTGAAAGGACAAGAGCTAAGGAAGGAGTAATGCTGCTCCTGAAGTAGGAGTTGTGGGAGTATGTGATACACTGTAAATAGTAATTTCTAAAATGATGTGGGTGAAACTGAAATAGGATGGAAAGAGATGGGTGATTACTGGTGCTTATGCACCTGGTCATAAGATGAAGAATCTTGAGAGGCAGGTGTTTTGGGAGCAGCTGGGTGAGTGTGTCAGCAGCTTTGATGCACGAGACCAGGTATTTGTGATGAGTGATTTAAATGCGAAAGTGACTATCAGCATTTAAAGGTATAGTTGGTGTACATGGGGTATTCAGTGTTGTGAATGGAAATGGAGAAGGGCCTATGAATTTCTGTGCTGAAAAAGGACTGGTAATTGGGAATACTTGGTTTATAAAGAGAGATATACATAAGTATACGTATGTGAGGAGATATGGTCAAAGGGCATTATTGGGTTACGTGTTAATTGATAGACGTGTAAAAGAGAGACTTTTTGATGTTATTATGCTGATAGGGACAGCTGGAGGGATGTCTGATCACTATCATGTGGAGGAAAAAGTGAAGATTTATAGAGGTTTTCAAAAGAGAAGAGAGAATGTTAGGGAGAAGAGAGTGGTAAGGATAAATGAGCTTCGAAAGGACGCTTGTGCGCGGACTTACCAGGAGAGATTTAGTGTAGAATGGCAAAAGGTGAGAGCAAATGAGGTGACGGGAGTAGGTGAGGAATGGGATGTGTTTAGGGAAGGAGTAATGGCATGTGCAAAGATGCATGTGGCATGAGAAAGGTGGGAGGTGGGCAGATTAGGAAGGGTCGTCAATGATGGGATGAAGAAGTAAGATTGTTAGTGAAAGAGAAGAGTGAGGCGTTTGGACGATTTTTGCAGTTAAAGTAGTCCAAATGATCGGGAGATTTATAAAAGAAAGCGGCAGGGGGTCAAGAGAAAGGTGCAAGAGGTGAAAAAGAGTGGAAATGAGAGTTGGGGTGAGAGATTATCATTAAAGTTTAGGAAGAATAAAAAGATGTTTTGGAAGGAGGTAATTAAAGTGCGTAAGACAAGAGAATAAATGGGAACATCGGTAAAGGGGGCAAAGGGGAGGTAATAACAAGTAGTGATGATGTGAGAAGGAGATGCAGAGAATATCTTGAAGATTTGTTAAATGTGTTTGACGATAGAGTGGCAGATATAGGGTGCTTTAGTCGAGGTGGTGTGCGAAGTGAGAGGGTCAGGGAGAATGGTTTGATGAGCAGAGAAGAGATAGTGAAAGCTTTGCGGAAGATGAAAGCCAGCAAGGCGGTGATTTTTCATTCTATTACAGTGAAATCTATCAAAAATGGGGGTGACTTTGTTATTGATCGATTGATAAGGATATTCAGCGTATATATGGATCGTGGTAAAGTACCTGAGGATTGGCGGAATGCATGCATATTGCCATTGTACAAAGGTAAAGGGGTATAACGGTGAGTGTACAAATTATAGAGGCATAAGTTTGTTGAGTAATCCTAGGAAATTATATTAGAGGGTACTGATTGAGAGGGTAAAGTCATGTAAAGAGCATTAGATCGGGGAGGAGCAGTGTGGTTTTAGAAGTGGCAGAGGATGTGTGAATCACGTGTGTGCTTAGAAAATTACAAATGAGAAAAACTTAGAAAAACAATTGGATTTATACATAGCATTTTTGGATGTGGAGAATGCATATGATAGGGCGGATAGAGAGAGATACTTTGTGGAAGGTATCAAGAGTATATGGTGTGGGAGGTAAGTCGCTAAAAGCGGTGAAAGGTTTTTGCTATGGATGTAAGGCATATGTACGAGTAGGAAGAGGGGAAAGTAATTGGTTTCCAAAGAATATCGGTTTGCGGAAGAGATTCCTGATGTCTCAATGGTTGTTATTTTGTTTATGGATTGGGTGGTTATGGGGGTAAATGCAAGAGTTTTGGAGAAAGGGGCAAGTATGAGAAGGCATGGGAAATTAGTCAGTTGTTGTTCGCTGATGATACAGCGCTGGTGGCTGATTCAGAAGTTGGTAACTGACTTTGGTGAAGTGTGTGAAAGAAGAAATTTGGGAGTAAATTTGAATAAGAGCAGGGTTATTGGGCTTCAGTAGGGCTAAGGGACAAGTCAACTGGGAGATAAGTTGAAAGGAAAAAAACTGAAGGAAATGAAGTGTTTTAGATATATGGGAGTGTACTTAGCAGCAGATGGAACCATGGAAGTGGAAGCGAGTCACAGGATGGGGGTGGGGGCGAAGGTTCTTGGAGCGTTGAAAAATGTATGGAAGGCAAGAACGTTATCTCGCAGAGCAATGATGGGTATGTTTGATGGAATAGTGGTTCAGACAATAATATATGGATGCGACACATGTCCTATACATAGGGCTGTGCAGAAGTCAGTGGATGTGTTGAAAATGAAGGGTTTAAGGACTATATAAATTGTTAGGTGGTGAGGGAGATATGTGGAAAAAAAGAGTGTGGTTGAGAAAGCAGAAGAGGGTGTGTTGAAATGGTTTGGATATATGGAGAGAATGAGTGAGAAAAGATTGAGTAAGACGATATATGTGTCAGAGTTAGAGGAAAGAAGGAGAAGGGGGACACCAAATTGGAGATGGAAGGATGGAATGAAAAAGACTTTCAGATTTCCAGGCCTGAACATATCGGAGGGAGAAAGGCGTGATAAGAATAGAGTAAATTAGAACAATGTGATATACTAGGGTCAAAATGCTATCAATGGATTGAACCAAGGCATGTGAAGTGTATGGGGTAAACCAGGGAAAGGTCAGTGGAACATAGATGTGGAAAGGAAGAGTTAGATTCGGTGTATTACATATGGCAGCTAGAAACGGTGTCTCAACAAATGTGGCCATTTTTTTCTGTTCCTGACGGTGACTTACTTGAAGAGGGGCTTGGTGATGCAATTTGCTGTATATATATATATATATATATATATATATATATATATATATATATATATTATATTTTTTTTTTTTTTTTCTTTTTTGCTTTGTGGCTGTCTCCCGCGTTTGCGAGGTAGCGCAAGGAAACAGACGAAAGAAATGGCCCAACCCACCCCCATACACATGCCTTGATTCAACCCACTGACAGCACGTCAACCCCGGTATACCACATCGCTCCAATTCACTCTATTCTTTGCCCTCCTTTCACCCTCCTGCATGTTTAGGCCCCGATCACACAAAATCTTTTTCACTCCATCTTTCCACCTCCAATTTGGTCTCCCTCTTCTCCTCGTTCCCTCCACCTCCGACACATATATCCTCTTGGTCAATCTTTCCTCACTCATTCTCTCCATGTGACCAAACCATTTCAAAACACCCTCTTCTGCTCTCTCAACCACGCTCTTTTTATTTCCACACATCTCTCTTACCCTTACGTTACTTACTCGATCAAACCACCTCACACCACACATTGTCCTCAAACATCTCATTTCCAGCACATCCATCCTCCTGCGCACAACTCTATCCATAGTCCACGCCTCGCAACCATACAACATTGTTGGAACTACTATTCCTTCAAACATACCCATTTTTGCTTTCCGAGATAATGTTCTCGACTTCCACACATTCTTCAAGGCTCCCAGAATTTTCGCCCCCTCCCCCACCCTATGATCCACTTCCGCTTCCATGGTTCCATCCGCTGCCAGATCCACTCCCGGATATCTAAAACACTTCACTTCCTCCAGTTTTTCTCCATTCAAACTCACCTCCCAATTGAATTGACCCTCAACCCTACCGTACCTAATAACCTTGCTCTTATTCACATTTACTCTTAACTTTCTTCTTTCACACACTTTACCAAACTCAGTCACCAGCTTCTGCAGTTTCTCACATGAATCAGCCACCAGCGCTGTATCATCAGCGAACAACAACTGACTCACTTCCCAAGCTCTCTCATCCCCAACAGACATCATCCTTGCCCCTCTTTCCAAAACTCTTGCATTCACCTCCCTAACAACCCCATCCATAAACAAATTAAACAACCATGGAGACATCACACACACACACACACACACATATATATATATATATATATATATATATATATATATATATATATATATATATATAAGTTTTATTTTTTTTATATTGCTTTGTCGCTGTCTCCCGCGTTTGCAAGGTAGCCCAAGGAAACAGACGAAAGAAATGGCCCAACCCACCCACATACACATGTATATACATACACGTCCACACACGCAAATATACATACCCATACATCTCAATGTACACATATATATACACACACAGGCACATACATATATACACATGCACACAATACACACTGTCTCCCTTTATTCATTTCCATCGCCACCTCCCCACACATGGAATAACATCCCCTCCCCCCTCATGTGTGCGAGGCAGCACTAGGAAACGACAACAAAGGCCCCATTCGTTCACACTCAGTCTCTAGTTGTCATGCAATAATGCCCGAAACAACAGCACCCTTTCCACATCCAGGCCCCACAGAACTTTCCATGGTTTACCCCAGACGCTTCACATGCCCTGATTTAATCCATTGACAGCACGTCGACCTCGGTATACCACATCGATCCAATTCACTTTATTCCTTTCCCGCCTTTCACCCTCCTCTTTTTCACTACATCTTTCCACCTCCAGTTTGGTTTCCCACTTCTCCTCGTTCCCTCCACCTCCGACACATATATCCTCTTGGTCAATCTTTCCTCACTCATTCTCTCCATGTGCCCAAACCATTTCAAAACACCCTCTTCTGCTCTCTCAACCAAGCTCTTTTTATTTCCACACATCTCTCTTACCCTTACATTACTCACCCGATCAAACCACCTCACACCACATATTGTCCTCAAGCATCTCATTTCCAGCACATCCACCCTCCTGCGCACAACTCTATCCATAGCCCACGCCTCGCAGCCATACAACATTGTTGGAACCACTATTCCTTCAAACATAGTCAGTTTTGCTTTCCGAGATAATTTTCTCGACTTCCACACATTCTTCAAGGCTCCCAGGATTTTCGCCCCCTCCACCACCCTATGATTCACTTCCGCTACCATGGTTCCATCCGCTGCCAGATCCACTCCCAGATATCTAAACCACTTTACTTACTTCCAGTTTTTCTCCATTCAAACTTACCTCCCACTGACTTGACCCTCAACCTTACTGTACCTAATAACCTTGCTCTTATTCACATTTACTCTTAACTTTCTTCTTTCAAACACTTTACCAAACTCACATGAATCAACCACCAGCGCTGTGTCATCAGCGAACAACACCTGACTCACTTCTCAAGCTCTCACATCCACAAGAGACCTCATACTTGCCTCTTTCGAAAACTCTTGCATTTACCTCCCTAACAACCCCATCCATAAACAAATTAAACAACCATGGAGAACCCACACACCCCTGCCGCAAGCCTACATTCACCGAGAACTAATCACTTTCCTCTCTTCCTACACGTACACATGCCTTACATCCTCGATAAACACTTTTCACTGCTTCTAACAACTTGCCTTCGACACCATATATTCTTAGTACATTCCACAGAGCATCTCTATCAACTCTATCATATGCCTTCTCCAGGTCTATAAATGCAACATACAAATCCATTTGCTTTTCTAAGTATTTCTCATATACATTCTTCAAAGCAAACACCTGATCCACACATCCTCTACCAATTATGGAACCACACTGCTCTTCCCCAATCTGATGCTCTGTACATGCTTTCACCCTCTCAATCAATACCCTCCCATATAATTTACCAGAAATACTCAACAAACTTATATCTCTGTAATTTGAGCACTCACTCTTATCCCCTTTGTCTTTGTACAATGGCACTATGCACGCATTCCGCCAATCCTCAGGCACCTCACCATGAGTCATACATACATTAAATACCCTTACCAACCAGTCAACAATACAGTCACCCCCTTTTTAATAAATTCCACTGCAATACCATCCAAACCTGCTGCCTTGCCGGCTTTCATCTTCCGCAAAGCTTTTACTACTTCTTCTCTGTTTACCAAATCATTTTCCCTAACCCTCTCACTTTTCACCCCAACTCAACCAAAACACCCTATATCTGCCACTCTATCATCAAACACATTCAACAAACCTTCAAAATACTCATTCCATGTCCATCTCACATCACCACTACGTGTTATCAACTCCCCATTTGCGCCCTTCACTGAAGTTCCTATTTGCTCCCTTGTCTTACGCACTTTATTTACCTCTTTCTAGAACATCTTTTTATATTCCCTAAAATTTAATGATACTCCCTCAACCCAACTCTCATTTGCCCTCTTTTTCACCTCTTGCACCTTTCTCTTGACCTCCTGTCTCTTTCTCTTATACGTCTCCCACTCAATTGCATTTTTTCCCTGCAAAAATCGTCCAAATGCCTCTCTCTTCTCTTTCACTAATAATCTTACTTCTTCATCCCACCACTCACTACCCTTTCTAATCAACCCACCGCCCACTCTTCTCATGCCACAAGCATCTTTTGCGCAATCCATCACTGATTCCCTAAATACATCCCATTCCTCCCCCACTCCCCTTACTTCCATTGTTCTCACCTTTTTCCATTCTGTACTCAGTCTCTCCTGGTACTTCCTCACACAAGTCTCCCTCCCAAGCTCACTTACTCTCACCACCCTCTTTACCCCAACATTCACTCTTCTTTTCTGAAAACCCATACAAATCTTAACCTAAGCCTCCACAAGATAATGATCAGACATCCCTCCAGTTGCACTTTTAGCACATTAACATCCAAAAGTCTCTCTTTCGCGCGCCTGTCAATTAACACGCAATCCAATAACGCTCTCTGGCCATCTCTCCTACTTACATACGTATACTTATGTATGTCTCGCTTTTTAAATTAGGTATTCCCAATCACCAGTCCTTTTTCAGCACATAAATCTACAAGTTCTTCACCATTTCCATTTACATCACTGAACACCCAATGTATACCAATTATTCCCTCAACTGCCACATTACTCACCTTTGCATTCAAATCACCCATCACTATAACCCGGTCTCGTGCATCAAAACCACTAACACTCTCATTCAGCTGCTCCCAAAACACTTGCCTCTCATGATCTTTCTTCTCATGTGTGTCGATGTAACCAAGATGTGAAAAAAGGAGAAATAGGTAGTATGTTTGAGGAAAGGAACCTGGATGTTTTGGCTCTAAGTGAAACGAAGCTCAAGGGTAAAGGGGAAGAGTGGTTTGGGACAAGAGCAAGGGAAGGAGTAGCAGTACTCCTGAAAGAGGAGTTGTGGGAGTATGTGATAGAATGTAAGAAAGTAAATTCTCGATTAATATGGATAAAACTGAAAGTTGATGGAGAGAGATGGGTGATTATTGGTGCATATATATATATATATATATATATATATATATATATATATATATATATATATATATATATATATATATATATATATATATATATATATATATATATATATATATATATATATATATATATATATATATATATATATATATATATATATATATATATATATATATATATATATATATATATATATATATATATTTATATATATATATATATATATATATATATATATATATATGATAGGCATATGATAGAGTTGATAGAGATGCTCTGTGGAAGGTATTAAGAATATATGGTGTGGGAGGAAAGTTGTTAGAAGCAGTGAAAAGTTTTTATCGAGGATATAAGGCATGTGTACGTGTAGGAAGAGAGAAAAGTGATTGGTTCTCAGTGAATGTAGGTTTGCGGCAGGGGTGTGTGATGTCTCCATGGTTGTTTAATTTGTTTATGGATGGGGTTGTTAGGGAGGTAAATGCAAGAGTTTTGGAAAGAGGGGCAAGTATGAAGTCTGTTGGGGATGAGAGAGCTTGGGAAGTGAGTCAGTTGTTGTTCGCTGATGATACAGCGCTGGTGGCTGATTCATGTGAGAAACTGCAGAAGCTGGTGACTGAGTTTGGTAAAGTGTGTGGAAGAAGAAAGTTAAGAGTAAATGTGAATAAGAGCAAGGTTATTAGGTACAGTAGGGTTGAGGGTCAAGTCAATTGGGAGGTGAGTTTGAATGGAGAAAAACTGGAGGAAGTGAAGTGTTTTAGATATCTGGGAGTGGATCTGGCAGCGGATGGAACCATGGAAGCGGAAGTGGATCATAGGGTGGGGGAGGGGGCGAAAATTCTGGGAGCCTTGAAGAATGTGTGGAAGTCGAAAACATTATCTCGGAAAGCAAAAATGGATATGTTTGAAGGAATAGTGGTTCCAACAATGTTGTATTGTTGCGAGGCGTGGGCTATGGATAGAGTTGTGCGCAGGAGGATGGATGTGCTGGAAATGAGATGTTTGAGGACAATGTGTGGTGTGAGGTGGTTTGATCGAGTGAGTAACGTAAGGGTAAGAGAGATGTGTGGAAATAAAAAGAGCGTGGTTGAGAGAGCAGAAGAGTGTGTTTTGAAGTGGTTTGGGCACATGGAGAGAATGAGTGAGGAAAGATTGACCAAGAGGATATATGTGTCGGAGGTGGAGGGAACGAGGAGAAGAGGGAGACCAAATTGGAGGTGGAAAGATGGAGTGAAAAAGATTTTGTGTGATCGGGGCCTGAACATGCAGGAGGGTGAAAGGAGGGCAAGGAATAGAGTGAATTGGAGCGATGTGTTACACCGGGGTTGACGTGCTGTCAGTGTATTGAATCAAGGCATGTGAAGCGTCTGGGGTAGACCATGGAAAGCTGTGTAGGTATGTATATTTGCGTGTGTGGACGTATGTATATACATGTGTATGGGGGGGGGGTTGGGTCATTTCTTTCGTGTGTTTCCTTGCGCTACCTCGCATACGCGGGAGACAGCGACAAAGTATAATAATATAAATTATAATAAAAATAAATATATATATATATATATATATATATATATATATATATATATATATATATATATATATATATATATATATATATATTTTCCCTGGGGATAGGGGAGAAAGAATACTTCCCACGTATTCCCTGCGTGTCGTAGAAGGCGACTAAAAGGGAAGGGAGCGGGGGGCTGGAAATCCTCCCCTCTCGTTTTTTTTTTTTTTTTTTTTTTTTTTTTTTTTTCCAAAAGAAGGAACAGAGAAGAGGGCCAGGTGAGGATATTCCCTCAAAGGCCCAGTCCTCTGTTCTTAACGCTACCTCGCTATCGCGGGAAATGGCGAATAGTATGAAAAAAAAAAAAAAATATATATATATATATATATATATATATATATCTCTGTTTCCCATTTTAGAAAGTTAATACAAGGAGGGGAGGATTTCCGGCCCCCCGCTCCCGTCCCCTCTAGTCGCTTTCTACGACACGCGAGGAATACGTGGGAAGTATTCTTTCACCCCTATCCCCAGGGATAATATACATATATATATACATATACACACACACACACATACACACACATACGCACATACACACACACACACACACATACATATATATACATATGACAAATGTAAGAAAAACTGGAGGAAGTGAAGTGTTTTAGATATCTGGGAGTGGATCTGTCAGCGGATGGAACCATGGAAGCGGAAGTGGATCATAGGGTGGGGGAGGGGGCGAAAATTTTGGGAGCCTTGAAAAATGTGTGGAAGTCGAGAACATTATCTCGGAAAGCAAAAATGGGTATGTTTGAAGGAATAGTGGTTCCAACAATGTTGTATGGTTGCGAGGCGTGGGCTATGGATAGAGTTGTGCGCAGGAGGATGGATGTGCTGGAAATGAGATGTTTGAGGACAATGTGTGGTGTGAGGTGGTTTGATCGAGTAAGTAACGTAAGGGTAAGAGAGATGTGTGGAAATAAAAAGAGCGTGGTTGAGAGAGTAGAAGAGGGTGTTTTGAAATGGTTTGGGCACATGGAGAGAATGAGTGAGGAAAGATTGACCAAGAGGATATATGTGTCGGAGGTGGAGGGAACGAGGAGAAGAGGGAGACCAAATTGGAGGTGGAAAGATGGAGTGAAAGAGATTTTGTGTGATCGGGGCCTGAACATGCAGGAGGGTGAAAGGAGGGCAAGGAATAGAGTGAATTGGAGCGATGTGGTATACAGGGTTTGACGTGCTGTCAGTGGATTGAATCAAGGCATGTGAAGCGTCTGGGGTAAACCATGGAAAGCTGTGTAGGTATGTATATTTGCGTGTGTGGACGTGTGTATGTACATGTGTATGGGGGGGGGGGGGGTTGGGCCATTTCTTTCGTCTGTTTCCTTGCGCTACCTCGCAAACGCGGGAGACAGCGACAAAGTATAAAAAAAAAAAAAAAAAAAAAAAAAAAAAAAATATATATATATATATATATATATATATATATATATATATATATATAAATATATATATTTACATATATATATATATATATATATATATATATATATATATATATATATATATATATATATATATGTATATATATATATATATATATATATATATATATATATATATATATATATATATATATATATATATATATATATATATATATATATATATATATATATATATATATATATGTATATATATATATATATATATATTTATGTATATATGTTTATATGGTGAGAGGTGCAACTGGAGGGATGTCTGATCATTATCCTGTGGAGGCAAAGGTGAAGATTTCTAGAAGTTTTCAGAAAAGATGAGAGAATCTTGGGGTGAAGAGAGTGGTGAAAGTAAGTGATTTGGGAAGGAAGTACCAGGAGAGACTGAGTACAGAATTAAAAAAAGGTGAGAACAAAGGAGGTTATTGGAGTGGGGGAGTAATGGTATGTACTTAGGGAAGCAGTGATGGCTTGCGCAAAAGATGCTTGTGGCATGAGAAGCGTGTGAGGTGGGTTGCTTAGAAAGGGTAGTGAGTGGTGGGATGAAGAAGAAAGATTATTAGTGAAAGAGAAGAGAGAGGCGTTTGAACGATTTTTGCAGGGAAAAAATGCAAATGAGTGGGAGATGCATAAAAGAAAAAGGCAAGAGGTCAAGAGAAAGGTGCAAGACGTGAAAAAGAGGGCAAATGAGAGTTGGGGTGAGAGTGTATCATTAAATTTTAGGGAGAATAAAAAGATGTTTTGGAAGGAGGTAAATAAAGTGCGTAAGACAAGGGAGCAAATGGGAACTTCAGTTAAGGGGGCTAACGGGGAGGTGATAACAAGTAGTGGTGATGTGAGAAGGAGATTGAGTGGGTATTTTGAAGGTTTGTTGAATGTGTTTGATGATAGAGTGGCAGATATAGGGTGTTTTGGTCGAAGTGGTGCGCAAGGTGAGAGGGTTAGGGAAAATGATTTGGTAAAGAGAGAAGAGGTAGTAAAAGCTTTGTGGAAGATGAAAGCCGGCAAGGCAGTAGGTTTGGATGGTATTGCAGTGGAATTTATTAAAAAAGGGGGTGACTGTATTGTTGACTAGTTGGTAAGGTTATTTAACTTCTGTATGATTCATGGTGATGTGCCTGAGGATCGGCGGAATTCTTGCATTGTGCCATTCTACAAAGAGAAAAGGGATAAGAGTGAGTGCTGAAATTACAGAGGTATAAGTTTGTTGAGTATTCCTGGTCAATTATATGGGAGGTTATTGATTAAGAGGGTGAAGGCATGTACAGAGCATCATATTGGGGAAGAGCAGTGTGGTTTCAGAAGTGGTAGAGGATGTGTGGATCAGTTGTTTGCTTTGATGAATATATGTGAGAAATACGTAGAAAAGCAAATGGATTTGGAGAAGGCATATGATAGAGTTGATAGAGACGCTCTGTGGAAGGTATTATGAATATATGGTGTGGGAGGCAAGTTGTTAGAAGCAGTGAAAAGTTTTTATCGAGGATGTAAGGCATGTGTACGTGTAGGAAGAGAGGAAAGTGATTTGTTCTCAGTGAATGTAGGTTTGCGGCAGGGGTGTGTGATGTCTCCATGGTTGTTTAATCTTTATATGAATGGGGTTCTGAAGGAGGTAAATGCAAGTGTTTTAGAAAGAGAGGCAAGTATGCAGTCTGTTTTGGATGAGAGAGCTTGAAAAGTGTCAGTTGTTGTTCGCTGATGACACAGCGCTGGTGGATGATTCACGTGAGAAACTGCAAAAGCTGGTGACAGAGTTTAGTAAAATGTGTGAAAGAAGAAAGTTAAGAGTAAATGTGAATAAGAGCAAGGTTATTAGGTACTGTAGGGTTGAGGGTCAAGTCAATTGGGAGGTAAGTTTCAACGGAGCAAAACTGGAGGAAGTAAAGTGTTTTAGATATCTGGGAGTGGATCTGGCAGCGGATGGAACCATGGAAGCGGGAGTCAATCATAGGGTGGGGAGAGGGCGAATATTCAGGGAGCCTTGAAGAATGTTTTGAAGTCGGGAACGTTATCTCGGAAACCAAAAATGGGTATGTTTGAAGGAATAGTGGTTCGAACAATGTTTTATGGTTGAGAGGCGTGGGCTATGGATAGAGCTCTGCGCAGGAGGGTGGATGTGCTGGAAATGAGATGTTTGAGGACAATATGTGGTGTGAGGTGGTTTGATCGAGTAAGTAATGTAAGGGTAATAGAGATGTGTGGAAATAAAAAGAGTATGGTTGAGAGAGCAGAAGAGTGTGTTTTGAAATGGTTTGGTCACATGGAGAGAATGAGTGAGGAAATATTGACCAATAGGATATATGTGTCGGAGGTGGATGGAACGAGGAAAAGATTTTGAGTGATCGGGGCCTGAACATGCATAAGGGTGAAAGGCGTGCAAGGAATAGAGTGAATTGGAACGATGTGGTATACCGGGGTCGACGTGCTGTCAATGAATTGAACCAGGGCATGTGAAGCGTCTGGGGTAAACCATGGAATGTTCTCTGGGGCCTGGATGTGGAAAGGGAGCTGTGTTTTCGGTGCATTATTACATGACAGCTAGAGACTGAGTGTGAACGAATGGGGTCTTTGTTGTCTTTTCCCAGCGCTACCTCGCACATATGAGGGGGGAGGGGGATGTTATTCCATGTGTGGCTACGTTGCGATAGGAATGAATAAAGGCAGACAGTATGAATTATGTATATGTGTATATATGTATGTCTCTGTGTGTCTATATGTATGTGTACATTGAGATGTATAGGTATATATATTTGCGTGGATGGATATGTATGTATATACATGTGTATGTGGGTGGGTTTGGCCATTTCTTTCGTCTGTTTCCTTGCGCTACCTCGCTAACGCCGGAGACAGCGACAAAGCAAAATAAATAAATAAATAATATATATATATATATATATATATATATATATATATATATATATATATATATATATATATATATATATATATATGTATATATATATATATATATATATATATATATATATATATATATATATATATATATATATATATATATATATATATATATATATATATATATATATATATATATATATATATATATATATATATATATATATATATATATACATATATATATCATCCCTGGGGATGGGGGAGAAAGAATACTTCCCACGTATTCCCTGCGTGTCGTAGAAGGCGACTAAAAGGGGAGGGAGCGGGTGGCTGGAAATCCTCACCTCTCGTTTTTTTTTCAATTTTCCAAAAGGAAAAACAGAGAAGGGGACCAGGTGAGGATATTCCCTCATAGGCCCAGTCCTCTGTTCTTAATGCTACTTCGCTATCGCGGGAAATGGCGAATAGTACGAAAGAAAAAAAGAAAATATATATAAATATATATATATATATATATATATATATATATATATATATATATATATATATATATATATATATATAGATATATATATATATATATATATATATGTATATATATATATATATATATATATATATATATATATATATATATATATATATATATATATATATATATATATATATATATATATATATATATATATATATATATATTTTTTTTTTTTTTTTTTTATACTTTGTCGCTGTCTCCCGCGTTTGCGAGGTAGCGCAAGGAAACAGACGAAAGAAATGGCCCAACCCCCCCCCCCCCCATACACATGTACATACACACGTCCACACACGCAAATATACATACCTACACAGCTTTCCATGGTTTACCCCAGACGCTTCACATGCCTTGCTTCAATCCACTGACAGCACGTCAACCCCTGTATACCACATGACTCCAATTCACTCTATTTCTTGCCCTCCTTTCACTCTCCTGCATGTTCAGGCCCCGATCACACAAAATCTTTTTCACTCCATCTTTCCACCTCCAATTTGGTCTCCCTCTTCTCCTCGTTCCCTCCACCTCCGACACATATATCCTCTTGGTCAATCTCTCCTCACTCATTCTCTCCATGTGCCCAAACCATTTCAAAACACCCTCTTCTGCTCTCTCAACCACGCTCTTTTTATTTCCACACATCTCTCTTACCCTTACGTTACTTACTCGATCAAACCACCTCACACCACACATTGTCCTCAAACATCTCATTTCCAGCACATCCATCCTCCTGCGCACATCTCTATCCATAGCCCACGCCTCGCAACCATACAGCATTGTTGGAACCACTATTCCCTCAAACATACCCATTTTTGCTTTCCGAGATAATGTTCTCGACTTCCACACATTTTTCAAGGCTCCCAAAATTTTCGCCCCCTCCCCCACCCTATGATCCACTTCCGCTTCCATGGTTCCATCCGCTGACAGATCCACTCCCAGATATCTAAAACACTTCACTTCCTCCAGTTTTTCTCCATTCAAACTCACCTCCCAATTGACTTGACCCTCACCCCTACTGTACCTAATAACCTTGCTCTTATTCACATTTACTCTCAACTTTCTTCTTCCACACACTTTACCAAACTCAGTCACCAGCTTCTGCAGTTTCTCACATGAATCAGCCACCAGCGCTGTATCATCAGCGAACAACAATTGACTCACTTCCCAAGCTCTCTCATCCCCAACAGACTTCATACTTGCCCCTCTTTCCAAGACTCTTGCATTTACCTCCCTAACAACCCCATCCATAAACAAATTAAACAACCATGGAGACATCACACACCCCTGCCGCAAACCTACATTCACTGAGAACCAATCACTTTCCTCTCTTCCTACACGTACACATGCCTTACATCCTCGATAAAAACTTTTCACTGCTTCTAACAACTTGCCTCCCACACCATATATTCTTAATACCTTCCACAGAGCATCTCTATCAACTCTATCATATGCCTTCTCCAGATCCATAAATGCTATATACAAATCCATTTGCTTTTCTAAGTATTTCTCACATACATTCTTCAAAGCAAACACCTGATCCACACATCCTCTACCACTTCTGAAACCACACTGCTCTTCCCCAATCTGATGCTCTGTACATGCCTTCACCCTCTCAATCAATACCCTCCCATATAATTTACCAGGAATACTCAACAAACTTATACCTCTGTAATTTGAGCACTCACTCTTATCCCCTTTGCCTTTGTACAATGGCACTATGCACGCATTCCGCCAATCCTCAGGCACCTCACCATGAGTCATACATACATTAAATAACCTTACCAACCAGTCAACAGTACAGTCACCCCCTTTTTTAATAAATTCCACTGCAATACCATCCAAACCTGCTGCCTTGCCGGCTTTCATCTTCCGCAAAGCTTTTACTACCTCTTCTCTGTTTACCAAATCATTTTCCCTAACCCTCTCACTTTGCACACCACCTCGACCCAAACACCCTATATCTACCACTCTGTCATCAGACACATTCAACAAACCTTCAAAATACTCATTCCATCTCCTTCTCACATCACCACTACTTGTTATCACCTCCCCATTTACGCCCTTCACTGAAGTTCCCATTTGCTCCCTTGTCTTACGCACCCTATTTACCTCCTTCCAGAACATCAGATTATTCTCCCTAAAATTTACTGATAGTCTCTCACCCCAACTCTCATTTGCCCTTTTTTTCACCTCTTGCACCTTTCTCTTGACCTCCTGTCTCTTTCTTTTATACTTCTCCCACTCAATTGCATTTTTTCCCTGCAAAAATCGTCCAAATGCCTCTCTCTTCTCTTTCACTAATACTCTTACTTCTTCATCCCACCACTCACTACCCTTTCTAAACAGCCCACCTCCCACTCTTCTCATGCCACAAGCATCTTTTGCGCAATCCATCACTGATTCCCTAAATACATCCCATTCCTCCCCCACTCCCCTTTCTTCCATTGTTCTCACCTTTTTCCATTCTGTACACAGTCTCTACTGATACTTCTTCACACAGGTCTCCTTCCCAAGCTCACTTACTCTCAGCACCTTCTTCACCCCAACATTCACTCTTCTTTTCTGAAAACCCATACTAATCTTCACCTTAGTCTCCACAAGATAATAATCAGACATCCCTCCAGTTGCACCTCTCAGCACATTGACATCCAAAAGTCTCTCTTTCGCACGCCTGTCAATTAACACGTAATCCAATAACGCTCTCTGGCCATCTCTCCTACTTACATAAGTATACTTATGTATATCTCGCTTTTTAAACCAGGTATTCCCAATCATCAGTCCTTTTTCAGCACATAAATCTACAAGCTCTTCACCATTTCCATTTACAACACTGAACACCCCATGCATACCAATTATTCCCTCAACTGCCACATTACTCACCTTTGCATTCAAATCACCCATCACTATAACCCGGTCTCGTGCATCAAAACCGCTAACACACTCATTTAGCTGCTCCCAAAACACTTGCCTCTCATGATCTTTCTTCTCATGCCCAGGTGCATATGCACCAATAATCACCCACCTCTCTCCATCAACTTTCAATTTCACCCATATTAATCGAGAATTTACTTTCTTACATTCTATCACATACTCCCACAACTCCTGTTTCAGGAGTATTGCTACTCGTTCCCTTGCTCTTGTCCTCTCACTAACCCCTGACTTCACTCCCCAGACATTTCCAAACCACTCTTCCCCTTTACCCTTGAGCTTCGTTTCACTCAGAGCCAAAACATCCAGGTTCCTTTCCTCAAACATAGTACCTATCTCTCCTTTTTTCACATCTTGGTTACATCCACACACATTTAGGCACCCCACTCTGAGCCTTCGAGGAGGATGAGCACTCCCCGCGTGACTCCTTCTTCTGTTTCCCATTTTAGAAAGTTAATACAAGGAGGGGACGATTTCCGGCCCCCCCGCTCCCGTCCCCTCTAGTCGCTTTCTACGACACGCGAGGAATACGTGGGAAGCACTCTCACACCCCTATCCCCAGGGATAATATATATATATATATATATATATATATATATATATATATATATATATATATATCAAAAAATATCTCATTTCCAGCACATCTATCCTCCTGCGCACAACTCTATCCATAGGCCACGCCTCGAAACCATACAACATTGTTGGAACCACTATTCCTTCAAACATACCCATTTTTGCTTTCCGAGATAATGTTCTCGACTTCCACACATTCTTCAAGGCTCCCAGAATTTTCGCCCCCTCCCCCACCCTATGATCCACTTCCGCTTCCATGGTTCCATCCGCTGCCAGATCCACTCCCAGATATCTAAAACACTTCACTTCCTCCAGTTTTTCTCCATTCAAACTCACTTCCCAATTGACTTGATCCTCAACCCTACTGTACCTAATAACCTTGCTCTTATTCATATTTACTCTTAACTTTCTTCTTTCACACACTATACCAAACTCAGTCACCAGCTTCTGCAGTTTCTCACATGAATCAGCCACCAGCGCTGTATCGTCAGCGAACAACAACTGACTCACTTCCCAAGCTCTCTCATCCCCAACAGACTTCATACTTGCCCCTCTTTCCAAAACTCTTGCATTCACCTCCCTAACAACCCCAACCATAAACAAATTAAACAACCATGGAGACATCACACACCCCTGCCGCAAACTTACATTCACTGAGAATCAATCACTTTCCTCTCTTCCTACACGTACACATGCCTTACATCCTCGATAAAAACTTTTCACTGCTTCTAACAACTTGCCTCCCACACCATATATTCTTAATACCTTCCACAGAGCATCTCTATCAACTCTATCATATGCCTTCTCCAGATCCATAAATGCTACATACAAATCCACATATACATATATATAAGCATATATATAGGATATATATATATATATATATATATATATATATATATATATATATATATATATATATATATATATATATATATATATATATATATATATATATATATATTTATATATATATATATATATATATACATATATATATATATATATATATATATATATATATATATATATATATATATATATATATATATATATATATATATATATATATATATATATATATATATAAATATATATATATATATATATATATATATATATATATATATATATATATATATATATATATATATATATATATATATATATATATATATATATATCTTTCTTCTTTTTGCAGTGGAATTTATTAAAAAAGGGGGTGACTGTATTGTTGACTGGTTGGTAAGGTTATTTAATGTATGTATGACTCATGGTGAGGTGCCTGAGGATTGGCGGAATGCGTGCATAGTGCCATTGTACAAAGGCAAAGGGGATAAGAGTGAGTGCTCAAATTACAGAGGTATAAGTTTGTTGAGTATTCCTGGTAAATTATATGGGAGGGTATTGATTGAGAGGGTGAAGGCATGTACAGAGCATCAGATTGGGGAAGAGCAGTGCGGTTTCAGAAGTGGTAGAGGATGTGTGGATCAGGTGTTTGCTTTGAAGAATGTATGTGAGAAATACTTAGAAAAGCAAATGGATTTGTATGTAGCATTTATGGATCTGGAGAAGGCATATGATAGAGTTGATAGAGATGCTCTGTGGAAGGTATTAAGAATATATGGTGTGGGAGGCAAGTTGTTAGAAGCAGTGAAAAGTTTTTATCGAGGATGTAAGGCATGTGTACGTGTAGGAAGAGAGGAAAGTGATTGGTTTTCAGTGAATGTAGGTTTGCGGCAGGGGTGTGTGATGTCTCCATGGTTGTTTAATTTGTTTATGGATGGGGTTGTAAGGGAGGTAAATGCAAGAGTCCTGGAAAGAGGGGCAAGTATGAAGTCTGTTGGGGATGAGAGAGCTTGGGAAGTGAGTCAGTTGTTGTTCGCTGATGATACAGCGCTGGTGGCTGATTCATGTGAGAAACTGCAGAAGCTGGTGACTGAGTTTGCTAAAGTGTGTGGAAGAAGAAAGTTGAGAGTAAATGTGAATAAGAGCAAGGTTATTAGGTACAGTAGGGGTGAGGGTCAAGTCAATTGGGAGGTGAGTTTGAATGGAGAAAAACTGGAGGAAGTGAAGTGTTTTAGATATCTGGGAGTGGATCTGTCAGCGGATGGAACCATGGAAGCGGAAGTGGATCATAGGGTGGGGGAGGGGGCGAAAATTTTGGGAGCCTTGAAAAATGTGTGGAAGTCGAGAACATTATCTCGGAAAGCAAAAATGGGTATGTTTGAGGGAATAGTGGTTCCAACAATGTTGTATGGTTGCGAGGCGTGGGCTACGGATAGAGATGTGCGCAGGAGGATGGATGTGCTGGAAATGAGATGTTTGAGGACAATGTGTGGTGTGAGGTGGTTTGATCGAGTAAGTAACGTAAGGGTAAGAGAGATGTGTGGAAATAAAAAGAGCGTGGTTGAGAGAGCAGAAGAGGGTGTTTTGAAATGGTTTGGGCACATGGAGAGAATGAGTGAGGAGAGATTGACCAAGAGGATATATGTGTCGGAGGTGGAGGGAACGAGGAGAAGAGGGAGACCAAATTGGAGGTGGGAAGATGGAGTGAAAAAGATTTTGTGTGATCGGGGCCTGAACATGCAGGAGGGTGAAAGGAGGGCAAGAAATAGAGTGAATTGGAGTCATGTGGTATACAGGGGTTGACGTGCTGTCAGTGGATTGAAGCAAGGCATGTGAAGCGTCTGGGGTAAACCATGGAAAGCTGTGTAGGTATGTATATTTGCGTGTGTGGACGTGTGTATGTACATGTGTATGGGGGGGGGGGGGGTTGGGCCATTTCTTTCGTCTGTTTCCTTGCGCTACCTCGCAAACGCGGGAGACAGCGACAAAGTATAAAAAAAAAAAAAAAAAAAAAAATCTTTCTTCTTTTCTTTCATACTATTCGCCATTTCCCGCGATAGCGAGGTAGCGTTAAGAACAGAGGACTGGGCCTTTGAGGGAATATTCTCACCTGACCCATTTCTCTGTTACTTCTTTTCGAAAAAAAAAAAAGAAAAATGAGAGGGGAGGATTTCCAGCCCCCCGCTCCCTTCCCTTTTAGTCGCCTTCTACGACACGGAGGGAATACGTGGGAAGTATTCTTTCTCCCCTATCCCCAGGGATAATATATATATATATATATATATATATATATATATATATATATATATATATATATATATATATATATATATATATATATATATATATGTATATTATCCCTGGGGATAGGGGAGAAAGAATACTTCCTACGTATTCCCTGCTTGTCGTAGAAGGCGAATAAAAGGGGAGGGAGCGGGGGGCTGGAAATCCTCCCCTCTCGTTTTTTTTTTTTCCAAAAGAAGGAACAGAGGAGAGGTCCAGGTGAGGATATTCCAAAAAAGTCCCAGTCCTCTGTTCCTAACGCTACCCCGCTAACGCGGGAAATGGCGAATAGTTTAAAAGAAAGAAAAGAAATATATATGTATATATATATATATATATATATATATATATATATATATATATATATATATATATATATATATATATTCTTTTTTTTTTTTTTTTTTGCTTTGTCGCTGTCTCCCGCGTTTGCGAGGTAGCGCAAGGAAACAGACGAAAGAAATGGCCCAACCCACCCCCATACACATGTGTATATATACGTCCACACACGCAAATATACATACCTACACAGCTTTCCATGGTTTACCCCATATTTATATATATATATATATATATATATATATATATATATATATATATATATATATATATATATATAAATATATATATGTGTATTTAAATATATATATATATATATATATATATATTTATATATATATATATATATATATATATATATATATATATATATATATATATATATATATATATATATATATATATATATATATATATATATATATATATATATATATATATTTAAATATATATATATATATATATATATATATATATATATATATATATATATATATATATATATATATATATATATATATATATATATATATATATATATATATATATATATATATATATATATATATATATATATATATATATATATATATATATATATATGTATATATATATACAGGTTTGGATGGTATTGCAGTGGAATTTATAAAAAAAGGGGGTGACTGTATTGTTGACTGGTTGGTAAGGTTATTTAATGTATGTATGACTCATGGTGAGGTGCCTGAGGATTGGCGGAATGCGTGCATAGTGCCATTGTACAAAGGCAAAGGGGATAAGAGTGAGTGCTCAAATTACAGAGGTATAAGTTTGTTGAGTATTCCTGGTAAATTATATGGGAGGGTATTGATTGAGAGGGTGAAGGCATGTACAGAGCATCAGATTGGGGAAGAGCAGTGTGGTTTCAGAAGTGGTAGAGGATGTGTGGATCAGGTGTTTGCTTTGAAGAATGTATGTGAGAAATACTTAGAAAAGCAAATGGATTTGTATATAGCATTTATGGATCTGGAGAAGGCATATGATAGAGTTGATAGAGATGCTCTGTGGAAGGTATTAAGAATATATGGTGTGGGAGGCAAGTTGTTAGAAGCAGTGAAAAGTTTTTATCGAGGATGTAAGGCATGTGTACGTGTAGGAAGAGAGGAATGTGATTGGTTCTCAGTGAATGTAGGTTTGCGGCAGGGGTGTGTGATGTCTCCATGGTTGTTTAATTTGTTTATGGATGGGGTTGTTAGGGAGGTAAATGCAAGAGTCTTGGAAAGAGGGGCAAGTATGAAGTCTGTTGGGGATGAGAGAGCTTGGGAAGTGAGTCAGTTGTTGTTCGCTGATGATACAGCGCTGGTGGCGGATTCATGTGAGAAACTGCAGAAGCTGGTGACGGAGTTTGGTAAAGTGTGTGGAAGAAGAAAGTTAAGAGTAAATGTGAATAAGAGCAAGGTTATTAGGTACAGTAGGGTTGAGGGTCAAGTCAATTGGGAGGTGAGTTTGAATGGAGAAAAACTGGAGGAAGTGAAGTGTTTTAGATATCTGGGAGTGGATCTGGCAGCGGATGGAACCATGGAAGCGGAAGTGGATCATAGGGTGGGGGAGGGGGCAAAAATTTTGGGAGCCTTGAAAAATGTGTGGAAGTCGAGAACATTATCCCGGAAAGCAAAAATGGGTATGTTTGAAGGAATAGTGGTTCCAACAATGTTGTATGGTTGCGAGGCGTGGGCTATGGATAGAGTTGTGCGCAGGAGGATGGATGTGCTGGAAATGAGATGTTTGAGGACAATGTGTGGTGTGAGGTGGTTTGATCGAGTAAGTAACGTAAGGGTAAGAGAGATGTGTGGAAATAAAAAGAGCGTGGTTGAGAGAGCAGAAGAGGGTGTTTTGAAGTGGTTTGGGCACATGGAGAGAATGAGTGAGGAAAGATTGACCAAGAGGATATATGTGTCGGAGGTGGAGGGAACGAGGAGAAGAGGGAGACCAAATTGGAGGTGGAAAGATGGAGTGAAAAGGATTTTGTGTGATCGGGGCCTGAACATGCAGGAGGGTGAAAGGAGGGCAAGGAATAGAGTGAATTGGAGCGATGTGGTATACAGGGGTTGACGTGCTGTCAGTGGATTGAATCAAGGCATGTGAAGCGTCCGGGGTAAACCATGGAAAGCTGTGTAGGTATGTATATTTGCGTGTGTGGACGTATGTATGTACATGTGTATGGGGGGGGTTGGGCCATTTCTTTCGTCTGTTTCCTTGCGCTACCTCGCAAACGTGGGAGACAGCGACGAGGTATAAAAAAAAAAAAAAAAAAATAAATATATATATATATATATATATATATATATATATATATTTATCCCAACAGACTTCATACTTGCCCCTCTTTCCAAAACTCTTTCATTTACCTCCCTAACAACCCCATCCATAAACAAATTAAACAACCATGGAGACATGACACACCCCTGCCGCAAACCTACATTCACTGAGAACCAATCACATTCCTCTCTTCCTACACGTACACATGCCTCACATCCTCGATAAAAACTTTTCACTGCTTCTAACAAGTTTCCTCCCACCCCATATATTCTTAATACCTTCCACAGAGCATCTCTATCAACTCTATCATATGCCTTCTCCAGATCCATAAATGCTACATACAAATCCATTTGCTTTTCTAAGTATTTCTCACATATATTCTTCAAAGCAAACACCCTGATCCACACATCCTCTACCACTTCTGAAACCACACTGCTCTTCCCCAATCTGATGCTCTGAGAGAGCTTTGGAAGTGAGTCAGTTGTTGTTCGCTGATGATACAGCGCTGGTGGCTGATTCATGTGAGAAACTGCAGAAGCTGGTGACTGAGTTTGGTAAAGTGTGTGGAAGAAGAAAGTTGAGAGTAAATGTGAATAAGAGCAAGGTTATTAGGTACAGTAGGGTTGAGGGTCAAGTCAATTGGGAGGTGAGTTTGAATGGAGAAAAACTGGAGGAAGTGAAGTGTTTTAGATATCTGGGAGTGGATCTGGCAGCGGATGGAACCATGGAAGCGGAAGTGGATCATAGGGTGGGGGAGGGGGCGAAAATTGTTGGGGCCTTGAAGAATGTATGGAAGTCGAGAACATTCTTTCGGAAAGCAAAAATGGGTATGTTTGAGGGAATAGTGGTTCCAACAATGTTGTATCGTTGCGAGGCGTGGGCTATGGATAGAGTTGTGCGCAGGAGGATGGATGTGCTGGAAATGAGATGTTTGAGGACAATGTGTGATGTGAGGTGGTTTGATCGAGTGAGTAACGTAAGGGTGAGAGAGATGTGAGGAAATAAAAAGAGCGTGGTTGAGAGAGCAGAAGAGGGTGTTTTGAAGTGGTTTGGGCACATGGAGAGGATGAGTGAGGAAAGATTGACCAAGAGGATATATGTGTCGGAGGTGGAGGGAAAAAGGAGAAGAGGGAGACCAAATTGGATGTGGAAAGATGGAGTGAAAAAGATTTTGTGTGATCGGGGCCTGAACATGCAGGAGGGTGAAAGGAGGGCAAGGAATAGAGTGAATTGGAGCGAGGTGGTATACCGGGGTTGACGTGCTGTCAGTGGATTGAATCAAGGCATGTGAAGCGTCTGGGGTAAGCCATGGAAAGCTGTGTAGGTATGTATATTTGCGTGTGTGGACGTATGTATATACATGTGTATGGGGGGGGTTGGGCCATTTCTTTCGTCTGTTTCCTTGCGCTACCTCGCAAACACGGGAGACAGCGACAAAGTATAATAAAAAAAAAAAAAATATTTATATATATATATATATATATATATATATATATATATATATATATATATATATATATATATATATATATATATTTCATTGTTTTTATTATTTTGCTTTGTCGCTGTTTCCCACGTTAGCGAGGTAGCTCAAGAAAACAGACGAAAGAATGGCCCAACCCACCCACTTGCACATGTATATACATACACGTCCACACACGAAAATGTACATACCATTACATCTCAACGTATACATATATATACACACACAGACATATATATATATATATATATATATATATATATATATATATATATATATATATATATATATATATATATATATATATATATATATATATATATATATATATATATATATATATATACACTTTTACATAATTCATACTGTCTTCCTTTATTCATTCCTATCGCCACCCCGCCACATATGTAATAACAACCCCCTCCCCCCTCATGTGCACGAGGTAGCGCAAGGAAAACAAGAAAGGCCCCATTCCTACACACTCAGTTTCCAGCTGTCATGTAATAATGCACCGAAACCACAGCTCCCTTTCCAAATCACGCAAATATACATACCAACACAGCTTTCCATGGTTTACCCCAGACGCTTCACATGCCCTGATTCAACCCACTGACAGCACGTCAACCCCGGTATACCACATCGATCCAATTCACTCTATTCCTTGCCTTCCTTTCACCCTCCTGCATGTTCAGGCCCCGATCACTCAAAATCTTTTTCACTATCTTTCGACCTCCAATTTGGTCTCCCACTTCTCGTTCCCTCCACCTCCGACATATATATCCTCTTGGTCAATCTTTCCTCACTCATTCTCTCCATGTGCCCAAACCATTTCAAAACACCCTCTTCTGCCCTCTCAACCACGCTCTTTTTATTTCCACACATCTCTCTCATCCTTACGTTACTTAATCGATCAAACCACCTCACACCACACATTGTCCTCAAACATCTCATTTCCAGCACATCCATCCTCCTGCGCACAACTCTATCCATAGCCCACGCCTCGCAACCATGCAACATTGTTGGAACCACTATTCCTTTAAACATACCCATTTTTGCTTTCCGAGATAATGTTCTCGACTTCCACATATTCTTCAAGGCTCCCAGAATTTTCGCCCCCTCCCCCACCCTATGATCCACTTCCGCTTCCATGGTTCTATCCGCTGCCAGATCCACTCCCAGATATCTAAAACACTTTACTTCCTCCAGTTTTTCTCCATTCAAACTTACCTCCCAATTGACTTGACCCTCAACCCTACTGTACCTAATAACCTTGCTCTTATTCACATTTACTCTTAACTTTCTTCTTTCACACACTTTACCAAACTCAGTCACCAGCTTCTGCAATTTCTTACATGAATCAGTCACCAGCGCTGTATCATCAGCGAACAACAACTGACTCACTTCCCAAGCTCTCTCATCCACAACACACTTCATACTTGAGCCTCTTTCCAAAACTCATGCATTCACCTCCCTAACAACCCCATCCATAAACAAATTAAACAACCATGGAGACATCACACACCCCTGCGGCAAACCTACATTCACTGAGAACCAATCACTTTCCTCCCTTTCTACACGTACACATGCTTTACATCCTCGATAAAAACTATTCACTACTTCTAACAACTTGCATCCCACACCTTATATTCGTAATACCTTCCACAGAGTATCTCTATCAACTCTATCATATTCCTTCTCCAGATCCATAAATGCTACATACAAATCCATTTGCTTTTCTAAGTATTTCTCACATACATTCTTCAAAGCAAACACCTGATCTACACATCCTCTACCACTTCTGAAACCATACTGCTCTTCCCCAATCTGATGCTCTGTACATGCCTTCACCCTCTCAATCAATACCCTCCTATATAATTTACCAGGAATACTCAACAAACTTATACCTCTGAAATTTGAACACTCACTCTTATCCCCTTTGTCTTTGTACAATGGCACTATGCACGCATTCCACCAATCCTCAGGCACCTCACCAAGAGTCATACATACATTAAATAACCTTACCAACCAGTCAATAATACAGTCATCCCCTTTTTTCATAAATTCCACTGCTATACCATCCAAACCTGCTGCCTTGCCGGCTTTCATCTTCCGCAAAGCTTTCACTACTTCCTCTCTGTTTACCAAATCATTTTTCCTAACCCTCTCACTTTACACACCACCTCGACCAAAACACCCTATATCTGCCACTCTATCATCAAACACATTCAACAAACCTTCAACAAACCTCACTCCATCTCTCTCACATCACCACTACTTGTTATCACCTCCCCATTTGCGCCCTTAACTGAAGTTCCCATATGCTCCCTTGTCTTACGCACTTTATTTACCTCCTTCCAGAACATATGTTTATTCTCCCTAAAATTTAATTATACTCTCTCACCCCAACTCTCATTTGCTCTCTTTTTCACCTCTTGCACCTTTCTCTTGACCTCCTGTCTCTTTCTTTTATACATCTCCCACTCAGTTGCATTTTTTCCCTGCAAAAATCGTCCAAATGCCTCTGTCTTTTCTTTCACTAATAATCTTACTTCTTCATCCCACCACTCACTACCCTTTCTAATCAACCCACCGCCCACTCTTCTCATGCCACAAGCATCTTTTGCGCAATCCATCACTGATTCCCTAAATACATCCCATTCCTCCCCCACTCCCCTTATTTCCATTGTTCTCACCTTTTTCTATTCTGTACTCAGTCTCTCCTGGTACTTCCTCTCACAAGTCTACTTCCCAAGCTCACTTACTCTCACCACCCTCTTTACCCCAACATTCACTCTTCTTTTCTGAAAACCCTTACAAATCTTCACCTTTGCCTCCACAAGATAATGATCAGACATCCCTCCAGTTGCGCCTCTCAGCACATTAACATCCAAAAGTCTCTCTTTCGCGCGCCTGTCAATTAACACGTAATCCAATAACGCTCTCTGGCCATGTCTCCTACTTACATACGTATACTTATGTACATCTCGCTTTTTAAACCAGGTATTCCCAATCACCAGTCCTTTTTCAGCACATAAATCTACAAGCTCTTCACCATTTCCATTTACAACACTGAACACCCCATGTATACCAATTATTCCCTCAACTGCCACATTACTCACCTTTGCATTCAAATCACCCATCACTATAACCCGGTCTCGTTCATCAAAACCATTAACACACTCATTCAGCTGCTCCCAAAACACTTGCCTCTCATGATCTTTCTTCTCATGCCTAGGTGCATATGGACAAATAATCACCCTTTTCTCTCCATCAACTTTCAGTTTTACCCATATCAATCGAGAATTTACTTTCTTACATTCTATCACATACTCCCACAACTCCTGTTTCAGGAGTACTGCTATTCCTTCCCTTGGTCTTGTCCTCTCACTAACCCCTGACTTTACTCCCAAGACATTCCCAAACCACTCTTCCCCTTTACCCTTGAGCTTCGTTTCACTCAGAGCCAAAAAATCCAGGTTCCTTTCCTCAAACATACTACCTATCTCTCCTTTTTTCACATCTTGGTTACATACACACACATTTAGACACCCCAGTCTGAGCCTTCGAGGAGGATGAGCACTCCCCGCGTGACTCCTTCTTCTGTTTCCCATTTTAGAAAGTTAAAAAATACAAGGAGGGAAGGATTTCTGGCCCCCCGCTCCCGTCCCGTCTAGTCGACTTCTACGACACGCGAGGAATGCGTGGGAAGTATTCTTTCACGCCTATCCCCAGGGATAATATACATATATATGCATATATATATACATATACACATACATACGCACATATACACACATACACACATATACATATATATACATATGAAAAATGTAAGAAATAATTTAAAAAACTGAAACTTCTAGCTTGAAGTGAAATGAAAAAATGAATGTCACATAATGTTTCAACCTCTGGCTATGGAAAAGGGAAATGTATAATTTATTTACACAAACGTTAGTAGTAGTTTTCATCAATTTAACCACTGTATCATACTGCCTGGTCCACTTCTCGTATCATGAAACAGGAATATTGGCTTATGATGTTTCTCAATTTTCTTCATTACACAAAGTACAACCATATCTTGGATACATGAGGGTAGGTAGTTGGTCATCCGCCATAATAAAGCCTTGACAGACCAAAAATTTATATGGACCTCAACTTTTCCAGTACATTTATGAAACACACCTTTTTGCTTTCCATCTCTATCACTTTGAAAAAAAAAAAAGAATAAGCTTCAATGTCTAAGCTACATTTTTTTCCAATTTCACTATTTTCTTGTCAGAGCACCATGTATGAAAACTGTCACTCCAGTAACACAACTATAAACATTTACTTCCCCTTTAAAAAAGTTCCGGGGAAGTCTGTCTCGATACACTGCGGGACATTCTACCACCTGGGGAGGTTTGTGTTGCAATGGTTCTTGATTCACAAACGTAGTAGCATCACTGGTGGGCGGAAGAACATTCTTGTAACCACAGCGAGGATCACAGTCCGTGCAACTCCATTATGATGCTTTTTCTCATGACGCGACACTTAAGCTGTGACCATGGCTCCTTTATCTTCTCATGTATGTGGTCTTGGAATTATCCTTAACACCTGTCTTCTCGGCGGTCTAGCAGCAGATGGCGGTCAGGTTGGGTATAGGGATGCGGATGTTGATCTCCCGCATGATGAGTGTAGCGCTTAAGATGATGATGGGAGCGGCCAGTCAGGCGGGGGTCGTGCTGGCTCTGTGTGCTGGAAGACGAGTCCATCTGAAACATAGTCTGGCGTTGTGAGATCATCACCTGTCTTGATGCTGCACTGTAGTAGGTACGCACGCACGCAGTCGGACGCACGTGCTTGCAATCACGAGACATGCAAAATACAGTGGCGGGGGGGGGGGGGGGGGGGGAAGTTGGATGAACAGCACGCCGCCCACCTCCCATATTTCTACTAAGCGCATCACAGCAGAGCGAACCTCGGTTATCATCAATCGCTCTTCATACATACATATATATATATATATATATATATATATATATATATATATATATATATATATATATATATATATATATATATCCCCAACAGACTTCATACTTGCCCCTCTTTCCAGGACTCTTGCATTTACCTCCCTTACAACCCCATCCATAAACAAATTAAACAACCATGGAGACATCACACACCCCTGCCGCAAACCTACATTCACTGAGAACCAATCACTTTCCTCTCTTCCTACACGTACACATGCCTTACATCCTCGATAAAAACTTTTCACTGCTTCTAACAACTTGCCTCCCACACCATATATTCTTAATACCTTCCACAGAGCATCTCTATCAACTCTATCATATGCCTTCTCCAGATCCATAAATGCTACATACAAATCCATTTGCTTTTCTAAGTATTTCTCACATACATTCTTCAAAGCAAACACCTGATCCACACATCCTCTACCACTTCTGAAACCGCACTGCTCTTCCCCAATCTGATGCTCTGTACATGCCTTCACCCTCTCAATCAATACCCTCCCATATAATTTACCAGGAATACTCAACAAACTTATACCTCTGTAATTTGAGCACTCACTCTTATCCCCTTTGCCTTTGTACAATGGCACTATGCACGCATTCCGCCAATCCTCAGGCACCTCACCATGAGTCATACATACATTAAATAACCTTACCAACCAGTCAACAATACAGTCACCCCCTTTCTTAATAAATTCCACTGCAATACCATCCAAACCTGCTGCCTTGCCGGCTTTCATCTTCCGCAAAGCTTTTACTACCTCTTCTCTGTTTACCAAATCATTTTCCCTAACCCTCTCACTTTGCACACCACCTCGACCAAAACACCCTATATCTGCCACTCTGTCATCAGACACATTCAACAAACCTTCAAAATACTCATTCCATCTCCTTCTCACATCACCGCTACTTGTTATCACCTCCCCATTTACGCCCTTCACTGAAGTTCCCATTTGCTCCCTTGTCTTACGCACCCTATTTACCTCCTTCCAGAACATCTTTTTATTCTCCCTAAAATTTACTGATAGTCTCTCACCCCAACTCTCATTTGCCCTTTTTTTCACCTCTTGCACCTTTCTCTTGACCTCCTGTCTCTTTCTTTTATACTTCTCCCACTCAATTGCATTTTTTCCCTGCAAACATCGTCCAAATGCCTCTCTCTTCTCTTTCACTAATACTCTTACTTCTTCATCCCATCACTCACTACCCTTTCTAAACAGCCCACCTCCCACTCTTCTCATGCCACAAGCATCTTTTGCGCAATCCATCACTGATTCCCTAAATACATCCCATTCCTCCCCCACTCCCCTTACTTCCATTGTTCTCACCTTTTTCCATTCTGTACACAGTCTCTCCTGGTACTTCCCCACACAGGTCTCCTTCCCAAGCTCACTTACTCTCACCACCCTCTTCACCCCAACATTCACTCTTTTCTGAAAACCCATACTAATCTTCACCTTAGCCTCCACAAGATAATGATCAGACATCCCTCCAGTTGCACCTCTCAGCACATTAACATCCAAAAGTCTCTCTTTCGCACGCCTGTCAATTAACACGTAATCCAATAACGCTCTCTGGCCATCTCTCCTACTTACATAAGTATACTTATGTATATCTCGCTTTTTAAACTAGGTATTCCCAATCATCAGTCCTTTTTCAGCACATAAATCTACAAGCTCTTCACCATTTCCATTTACAACACTGAACACCCCATGCATACCAATTATTCCCTCAACTGCCACATTACTCACCTTTGCATTCAAATCACCCATCACTATAACCCGGTCTCGTGCATCAAAACCGCTAACACACTCATTCAGCTGCTCCCAAAACACTTGCCTCTCATGATCTTTCTTCTCATGCCCAGGTGCATATGCACCAATAATCAGCCACCTCTCTCCATCAACTTTCAATTTTACCCATATTAATCGAGAATTTACTTTCTTACATTCTATCACATACTCCCACAACTCCTGTTTCAGGAGTATTGCTACTCCTTCCCTTGCTCTTGTCCTCTCACTAACCCCTGACTTCACTCCCCAGACATTTCCAAACCACTCTTCCCCTTTACCCTTGAGCTTCGTTTCACTCAGAGCCAAAACATCCAGGTTCCTTTCCTCAAACATACTACCCCGGTATACCACATCGCTCCAATTCACTCTATTCTTTGCCCTCCTTTCACCCTCCTGCATGTTCAGGCCCCGATCACACAAAATCTTTTTCACTCCATCTTTCCACCTCCAATCTGGTCTCCCTCTTCTCCTCGTTCCCTCCACCTCCGACACATATATCCTCTTGGTCAATCTTTCCTCAATCATTCTCTCCATGTGACCAAACCATTTCAAAACACCCTCTTCTGCTCTCTCAACCACGCTCTTTTTATTTCCACACATCTCTCTTACCCTTACGTTACTTACTCGATCAAACCACCTCACACCACACATTGTCCTCAAACATCTCATTTCCAGCACATCCATCCTCCTGCGCACAACTCTATCTATAGTCCACGCCTCGCATCCATACAACATTGTTGGAACCACTATTCCTTCAAACATACCCATTTTTGCTTTCCGAGATAATGTTCTCGACCTCCACACATTCTTCAAGGCTCCCAGAATTTTCGCCCCCTCCCCCACCCTATGATCCACTTCCGCTTCCATGGTTCCATCCGCTGCCAGATCCACTCCCAGATATCTAAAACACTTCACTTCCTCCAGTTTTTCTCCATTCAAACTCACCTCCCAATTGACTTGACCCTCAACCCTACTGTACCTAATAACCTTGCTCTTATTCACATTTACTCTTAACTTTCTTCTTCCACACACTTTACCAAACTCAGTCACCTGCTTCTGCAGTTTCTCACATGAATCAGCCACCAGCGCTGTATCATCAGCGAACAACAACTGACTCACTTCCCAAGCTCTCTCATCCCCAACAGACTTCATACTTGCCCCTCTTTCCAAAACTCTTGCATTCACCTCCCTAACAACCTCATCCATAAACAAATTAAACAACCATGGAGACATCACACACCCCTGCCGCAAACCTACATTCACTGAGAACCAATCACTTTCCTCTCTTCCTACACGTACACATGCCTTACATCCTCGATAAAAACTTTTCACTGCTTCTAACAACTTGCCTCCCACACCATATGTTCTTAATACCTTCCACATAGCAACTCTATCAACTCTATCATATGCCTTCTCCAGATCCATAAATGCTACATACAAATCCATTTGCTTTTCTAAGTACTTCTCACGTACATTCTTCAAAGCAAACACCTGATCCACACATCCTCTACCACTTCTGAAACCACACTGCTCTTCCCCAATCTGATGCTCTGTACATGCCTTCACCCTCTCAATCAATACCCTCCCATATAATTTGCCAGGAATACTCAACAAACTTATACCTCTGTAATTTGAGCACTCACTCTTATCCCCTTTGCCTTTGTACAATGGCACTATGCACGCATTCCGCCAATCCTCAGGCACCTCACCATGAGTCATACATACATTAAATAACCTTACCAACAAGTCAACAATACAGTCACCCCCTTTTTTAATAAATTCCACTGCAATACCATCCAAACCTGTTGCCTTGCCGGCTTTCATCTTCCGCAAAGCTTTTACTACCTCTTCTCTGTTTACCAACTCATTTTCCCTAACCCTCGCACTTTGCACACCACCTCGACCAAAACACCCTATATCTACCACTCTATCATCAAACACATTCAACAAACCTTCAATATACTCACTCCATCTCCTTCTCACATCACCACTACTTGTTATCACCTCCCCATTTGCGTCCTTCACTGAAGTTCCCATTAGCTCCCTTGTCTTACGCACTTTATTTACCTCCTTCCAGAACATCTTTTTATTCTCCCTAAAATTTAATGATACTCTATCACCCCAACTCTCATTTGCCCTTTTTTTCACCTCTTGCACCTTTCTCTTGACCTCTGTCTCTTTCTTTTATTCCTCTCCCACTCAATTTCATTTTTTCCCTGCAAAAATCGTCCAAATGCCTCTCTCTTCTCTTTCACTAATACTCTTACTTCTTCATCCCACCACTCACTACCCTTTCTAATCAACCCACCTCCCACTCTTCTCATGCTACAAGCATATTTTGCGCAATCCATCACTGATTCCCTAAATACATCCCATTCCTCCCCCACTCCCCTTACTTCCATTGTTCTCACCTTTTTCCATTCTGTACTCAGTCTCTCCTGGTACCTCCTCACACAAGTCTCCTTCCCAAGCTCACTTACTCTCACCACCCTCTTCACCCCAACATTCACTCTTCTTTTCTGAAAACCCATATAAATCTTCACCTTAGCCTCCACAAGATAATGATCAGACATCCCTCCAGTTGCACCTCTCAGCACATTAACATCCAAAAGTCTCTCTTTCGCGCGCCTGTCAATTAACACGTAATCCAATAACGCTCTCTGGCCATCTCTCCTACTTACATAAGTATACTTATGTATATCTCGCTTTTTAAACCAGGTATTCCCAATCATCAGTCCTTTTTCAGCACATAAATCTACAAGCTCTTCACCATTTCCATTTAGAACACTGAACACCCCATGTATACCAAATATTCCCTCAACTGCCACATTACTCACCTTTGCATTCAAATCACCCAACACTATAACCCGGTCTCGTGCATCAAACCCACTAACACACTCATTCAGCTGCTCCCAAAACACTTGCCTCTCATGATCTTTCTTCTCATGCCCAGGTGCATATGCACCAATAATCACCCATCTCTCTCCATTAACTTTCAGTTTTACCCATATTAATCGAGAATTTGCTTTCTTACATTCTATCACATACTTCCACAACTCCTGTTTCAGGAGTACTGCTACTCCTTCCCTTGCTCTTGTCCTCTCACTAACCCCTGACTTTACTCCCAAGACATTCCCAAACCACTCTTCCCCTTTACCCTTGAGCTTCGTTTCACTCAGAGCCAAAACATCCAGGTTCCTTTCCTGAAACATACTACCTATATCTCCTTTTTTCCCATCTTGGTTACATCCACACACATTTAGGCACCCCAATATGAGCCTTCGAGGAGGATGAGCACTCCCCGCGTGACGCCTTCTTCTGTTTCCCATTTTAGAAAGTTAAAAAAATACACACACACACATATATATATATATATATATATATATATATATATATATATATATATATATATATATATATATATATATATATATATATATATATATATATATATATATATATATTTCTTTTTTTTTTTTTTTCATACTATTTGCCATTTCCCGCGATAGCGAGGTGCGTTAAGAACAGAGAACTGGGCCTTAGAGGGAATATCCTCACCTGACCCCCTTCTCTGTTCCTTCTTTTGGAAAATTAAAAAAAAAACAAGAAAGGGGAGGATTTCCAGCCACCCGCTCCCTCCCCTTTTAGTCGCCTTCTACGACACGCAGGGAATACGTGGGAAGTATTCTTTCTCCCCTATCCCCAGGGATATATATATATATATATATATATATATATATATATATATATATATATATATATATATATATATATATATATATATATATATATATTTCTTTTTTTTTTTTTTCATACTATTTGCCATTTCCCGCGATAGCGAGGTGCGTTAAGAACAGAGAACTGGGCCTTAGAGGGAATATCCTCACCTGACCCCCTTCTCTGTTCCTTCTTTTGGAAAATTAAAAAAAAAACAAGAAAGGGGAGGATTTCCAGCCACCCGCTCCCTCCCCTTTTAGTCGCCTTCTACGACACGCAGGGAATACGTGGGAAGTATTCTTTCTCCCCTATCCCCAGGGATATATATATATATATATATATATATATATATATATATATATATATATATATATATATATATATGTATACATATATATTTTTTTTTTGCTTTGTCGCTGTCTCCCGCGTTTGCGAGGTAGCGCAAGGAAACAGACGAAAGAAATGGCCCAACCCACCCCCATACACATGTATATACATACGTCCACACACGCAAATATACATACCTACACAGCTTTCCATGTTTTACCCCAGACGCTTCACATGCCTTGATTCAATCCACTGACAGCACGTCAACCCCGGTATACCACATCGGTCCAATTCACTCTATTCCTTGCCCTCCTTTCACCCTCCAGCATGTTCAGGCCCCGATCACACAAAATCTTTTTTACTCCATCTTTCCACCTCCAATTTGGTCTCCCTCTTCTCCTCGTTCCCTCCACCTCCGACACGTATATCCTCTTGTTCAATCTTTCCTCACTCATTCTCTCCATGTGACCAAACCATTTCAAAACACCCTCTTCTGCTCTCTCAACCACGCTCTTTTTATTTCCACACATCTCTCTTACCCTTACGTTACTTACTCGATCAAACCACCTCACACCACATATTGTCCTCAAACATCTCATTTCCAGCACATCCATCCTCCTGCGACCAACTCTATCCATAGTCCACGCCTCGCAACCATACAACATTGTTGGAACCACTATTCCTTCAAACATACCTATTTTTGCTTTCCGAGATAATGTTCTCGACTTCCACACATTCTTCAAGGCTCCCAGAATTTTCGCCCACTCCCCCACCCTATGATCCACCAGTGATGCTACTACGTTTGTGAATCAAGAACCATTGCAACACAAACCTAGCCAGGTGGTAGAGTGTCCCGCAGTGTATCGGGACAGACTTACCCAAAACTTTATTTAAAGGGGAAGTAAATGTTTATAGTTGTGTTACTGGAGTGATAGTTTTCATACATGGTGCTTTGACAAGAAAATAGTGAAATTGGAAAAAATGTAGCTTAGACATTGAAGCTTATTGATACAGTGGTTAAATTGATGAGAACTAGTATTGACATTTGTGTAAATAAATTAAACATTTCCTTTTTCCATAGCCAGAGGTTGAACCATTATGTGACATTTATTTTTTCATTTCATTTCAAGCTAGAAGTTTCAGTTTTCTAAATTGTTTCTTACATTTTTCACTTGTATATATATGTATGTGTGTGTGTGTGTATATGTGCGTGTGTGTGTGTATGTGTGTGTATGTGTGTATATATATATATATATATATATATATATGTATATTATCCCTGGGGATAGGGGTGAAAGAATACTTCCCACTGAAAACTGAAGTATATATATATATATATATATATATATATATATATATATATATATATATATATATATATATATATATATATATATATATATATATATATATATATATATATATATATATATATATATATATATATATATATATATATATATATGTATATATATATATATATATGAGAACAATGGAAGTAAGGGGAGTGGGGAGGAATGGGATGTATTTAGGGAATCAGTGATGGATTGCGCAAAAGATGCTTGTGGCATGAGAAGAGTGGGAGGTGGGTTGATTAGAAAGGGTAGTGAGTGGTGGGATGAAGAAGTAAGAGTATTAGTGAAAGAGAAGAGAGAGGAATTTGGACGATTTTTGCAGGGAAAAAATGCAATTGAGTGGGAGACGTATAAAAGAAAGAGACAGGAGGTCAACGGAAAGGTGCAAGAGGTGAAAAAAAAGGCAAATGAGAGTTGGGGAGAGAGAGTATCATTAAATTTTAGGGAGAATAAAAAGATGTTCTGGAAGGAGGTAAATAAAGTGCGTAAGACAAGGGAGCTAATGGGAACTTCAGTGAAGGGCGCAAATGGGGAGGTGATAAAAAGTAATGGTGATGTGAGAAGGAGATGGAGTGAGTATTTTGAAGGTTTGTTGAATGTGTTTGATGATAGAGTGGCAGATATAGGGTGTTATGGTCGAGGTGGTGTGCAAAGTGAGAGGGTTAGGGAAAATGATTTGGTAAACAGAGAAGAGGTAGTAAAAGCTTTGCGGAAGATGAAAGCCGGCAAGGCAGCAGGTTTGGATGGTATTGCAGTGGAATTTATTTAAAAAGGGGGTGACTGTATTGTTGACTGGTTGGTAAGGTTATTTAATGTATGTATGACTCATGGTGAGTTGCCTGAGGATTGGCGGAATGCGTGCATAGTGCCATTGTACAAAGGCAAAGGGGATAAGAGTGATTGCTCAAATTACAGAGGTATAAGTTTGTTGAGTATTCCTGGTAAATTATATGGGAGGGTATTGATTGAGAGGGTGAAGGCATGTACAGAGCATCAGATTGGGGAAGAGCAGTGTGGTTTCAGAAGTGGTAGAGGATGTGTGGATCAGGTGTTTAGTTTGAAGAATGTATGTGACAAATACTTAGAAAAGCAAATGGATTGTATGTAGCATTTATGGATCTGGAGAAGGCATATGATAGAGTTGATAGAGATGCTCTGTGGAAGGTATTAAGAATATATGGTGTGGGAGGCAAGTTGTTTGAAGCAGTGAAAAGTTTTTATCGAGGATGTAAGGCATGTGTACGTGTAGGAAGAGAGGAAAGTGACTGGTTCTCAGTGAATGTAGGTTTGCGGCAGGGGTGTGTGATGTCTCCATGGTTGTTTAATTTGTTTATGGATGGGGTTGTTAGGGAGGTGAATGCAAGAGTTTTGGAAAGAGGGGAAAGTATGAAGTCTGTTTTGGATGAGAGAGCTTGGGAAGTGAGTCAGTTGTTGTTCGCTGATGATACAGCGCTGGTGGTTGATTCATGTGAGAAACTGCAGAAGCTGGTGACTGAGTTTGGTAAAGTGTGTGAAAGAAGAAAGTTAAGAGTAAATGTGAATAAGAGCAAGGTTATTAGGTACAGTAGGGTTGAGGGTCAAGTCAATTGGGATTTGAGTTTGAATGGAGAAAAACTGGAGGAAGTGAAGTGTTTTAGATATCTGGGAGTGGATCTGGCAGCGGATGGAACCATGGAAGCGGAAGTGGATCATAGGGTAGGGGAGGGGGCGAAAATTCTGGGAGCCTTGAAGAATGTGTGGAAGTCGAGAACATTATCTCGGAAAGCAAAAATGGGTATGTTTGAAGGAATAGTGGTTCCAACAATGTTGTATGGTTGCGAGGCGTGGGCTATGGATAGAGTTGTGCTCAGGAGGATGGATGTGGTGGAAATGAGATGTTTGAGGACAATGTGTGGTGTGAGGTGGTTTGATCGAGTAAGTATCGTAAGGGTAAGAGAGATGTGTGGAAATAAAAAGAGCGTGGTTGAGAGAGCGGAAGAGGGTGTTTTGAAATGGTTTGGGCACATGGAGAGAATGAGTGAATAAAGATTGACCAAGAGGATATATGTGTCGGAGGTGGAGGGAACGAGGAGAAGAGGGAGACCAAATTGGAGGTGGAAAGATGGAGTGAAAAAGATTTTGTGTGATCGGGGCATGAACATGCAGGAGGGTGAAAGGAGGGCAAGGAATAGAGTGAATTGGACCGATGTGGTATACCGGGACGTGCTGTCAGTGGATTGAATCAGGGCATGTGAAGCGTCTGGGGTAAACCATGGAAAGCTGTGTAGGTATGTATATTTGCGTGTGTGAACGTATGTATATACATGTGTATGGGGGTGGGTTGGGCCATTTCTTTCGTCTGTTTCCTTGCGCTACCTCGCAAACGCGGGAGACAGCGACAAAGCAAAAAAAAAAAAAAAGATATGTATATATATATATATATATATATATATATATATATATATATATATATATATATATATATATATATATATATATATATATATGTATCTATATATATATCTATATTTTTTATATCTATTGTGGTTTGTCGCTGTCTCCCGCGTTAGCGAGTAAGCGCAAGGAAACAGACAAAAGAATGGCCCAATCCACCCACATACACATGTATATAAATACACATCTACACACGCAAATATACAAACCTATAAATCTCAGTGTATACATATATATACACACATAGACGTATACATATATACACATGAACATAATTCATTCTGTCTGCCTTTATTTATTCTCGTTGCCACCTCGCCACACATGAAATAACAACCCCTTCCCCTCTCATATGTGCTGAGTAACGCTAGGAAAAGACAACAAAGGCCCCATTCGTTCAAACTCATTCTGTAGCTGTTATGTAATAATGCACCGAAACCACAGCCCCCATCCAACATCTTGGCCGAACAGAACTTTCCATGGTTTACCCCAGACGCTTCACATGCCATGGTTCAATCCATTGACAGCACGTCGATCCCGGTACACCACATCGTTCCAATTCACTCTATTCCTTGCACGCCTTTCACCCTCCTGCATATTCAGACCCCGATCACTCAAAATCTTATGCACTCCATCCTTCCACCTTCATTTGGGTCTCCCGCTTTTCGTTCCCTCCACCTTTGACACATATATCCTCTTGGTCAATCTTTCCTCACTCATTCTCTCCATGTGACCAAACCATTTCAAAATTTCCTTTTCTGCCCTCTCAACCACACTCTTTTCATTACCAAACATCTCTTTTACCTTATTATTACTTACTCGGTCAAACCACTTTCACACCACATATTGTCCTCAAACATCTCATTTCCAGAATATCCACCCTCCTGCGCACAACTCTATCCATAGCCCATGGCTCGCAACCATACAACATTGTTGGAAGCACTATAGGAATAGCCATTTTTCCTCTCCAAGATAATGTTATCGACTTCCCCATATTCTACAAGGCTAGCAGAATTTTCGCCCCCTCCCACACCCTATGATTCACTTCCGCTTCCATGCTTCTATCCGGTGCCAAATCCCCTCCCAGTTATCTAAAACACTTTACTTCCACCAGTTTTTCTCCTTTCAAACTTACCTCTCCGTTGACTTGCCCTCAACCCTATTGTCCCTAATAACCTTGCTCTTATTCACATTTACTCTTAACTTTCTTCTTTCACACACTTTACCAAACTCAGTCACCAGCTTCTGCAGTTTCACACATGAATCACTCACCAGCGCTGTATCATCAGCGAATAACAATTGACTCACTTCCCAAGCTCTCCCATCCACAGCAGACTGTATTCTTGACCCTCTTTCCAAAGCTCGTGCATTCACCTACGTAACAACCCCATCCATAAACAAATTAAGCGACCATGGAGACATCACACACCCCTGACGGAAACCTACATTCACTGAGAACCAATCACTTTCCTGTCTTCCTACACGTACATATGACTTACATCCTCGATAAAAACTTTTCAGTGATTCTAACAACTTTATCATATGTCTTCTCCAGATCCATAAATGCTACATACAAATCCATTTGCTTTTCTAAGTATTTCTCACATACATTCTTCAGAGCAAACACCTGATCCACGCGTCCTCTTCCACTTCTCAAACCACAAAGCTCTTCCCCAATCTGATGCTCTGTACATGCCTTCACCCTCTCAAACAATACCCTCCCATATAATTTGCCAGGGATACTCAACAAACGTATACCTCTGTAATTTGAGCACTCACTCTTATCCCCTTTGCCTTTATACAATGGTACTATGCAAGCATTCCGCCAATCCTCAGGCACCTCACCATGAATCATACATACATCAAATAACCTTACCAACCAGGCAACAATACAGTCACCCCCTTTTTTAATAAATTCCACTGCAATAACATCCAACCTCGATTCCTTGCCGGCTTTCATCATCCGCAAAGCTTTTACTACCTCTTCCCTGCTTGCCAAATCATTTTCCATAAACCTCTCATTTTGCATACCACCTCGACCAAAACACCCTATATCTGCCAATCTATCATCAAACACATTTAAAAAAACCTTCAAAATACTCATTCCATCTCGTTCTCCCATCACCACTACATGTTCTCACCTCCCCATTAGCCCCCTTCACTGAAGTTATCATTTGCTCCCTTGTCTTACGCACTTTCTTTACCTCCTTCCAAAACATCTTTATATTCTCCCTAAAATTTAATGATACTCTCTCACCCCAACTCTCATTTGCCCTCTTTTTCACCTCTTGCACCTTTCTCTTGACCTCCTGCCTCTTTCTTTTAAGCATCTCCCTCTCATTTGCATTTTTCCCTGCAAAAATCGTCCAAAAGCCTCTGTCTTTTCTTTCACTAATAATCTTACTTCTTCATCGCACCACTCACTACCCTTTCTAATCAACCCACCTCCCACGCCTCTCATGCCACAAGCATCTTTTGCGCAAGCCATCACTGCTTCCCTAAATACATCCCATTCCTCCCCCACTCCCCTTAGCTCCTTTGTTCTCACCTTTTTCCATTCTGTACTCAGAGTCTCCTGGTACATACTCACACAAGTCTCCCTCGCAAGCTCACTTACTCTCACCACTCTCTTCACCCCAACATTCTCTCTTCTTTTCTGAAAACCCTTACAAATCTTTGCCTTCGCCTCCACAAGATAATGATGAGACATCCCTCCCGTTGCACCTCTCAGCACATTAACATACAAAATTCTCTCTTTTCCACCCCTATCAATTAACACGTAATCCAATAACACTCTCTGGCCATCTCTCCTACTTATATACGTATACTTATGTATATCTCGCTTTTTAAACCAGGTATTCCCAATCACCAGTCGTTTTACAGCACATAAATCTACAAGCTCTTCACCATTTCCATTTAAAACACTGAACACCCCATGTATACCAATAATTCCCTCAACTGCCACATTACTCATCTTTGCGTTCAAATCACCCATCACTACAACCCGGTCTTGTGCATCAAAACCACTAACACACTCATTCAGCTGCTCCCAAAACACTTGCCTCTCATGATCTTTCTTCTCAAGCCCAGGTGCATATGCACCAATAATCACCCATCTCTCTCCATCAACTTTCAGTTTTACCCATATCAATCTAGAATTTACTTTCTTACACTCTATCACATAATCCCAAAACTGTTTCAGAAGTAGTGCTACTCCTTCCCTTGCTCTTGTCCTTTCACTAACCCCTGACTTTACTCCCAAGACATTCCCAAACCACTCTTCCCCTTTACCCTTGAGCTTCGTTTCACTCAGAGCCAAAACATCCAGGTTCCTTTCCTCAAACATACTACCAATCTCTCCTTGTTTCTCATATTGGTTACATCCACACACATTTAGACATCCCAATCTGAATCTACGAGGAGGATGAGCACTCCCCGCGTGACTCCTTTTTCTGTCACTCCTTTTAGAAAGTTAAAATACAAGAAGGGGAGGGTTTCTGGCCCCCCGCTCCCATCCCCTTTTGTCGCCATCTACGACACGAGAGGAATGCATGGGAAGTATTCTGTCTCCTCTATCCCGAGCTATAATGTATATATATATCCCTGGGGATAGGGGAGAAAGAATACTTCCCACGTATTCCCTGCGTGTCGTAGAAGGAGACTAAAAGGGGAGGAAGGGGGGGCTGGAAACCCTCCCCTCCTTGTATTTTAACTTTATAAAATGAGAAACAGAAGAAGGAGTCACGCGGGGAATGATCATCCTCCTCGAAGGCTCAGATTCGGGTGTCTAAATGTGTGTGGATGTAACGAAGATTAGAAGAAAGAAGAGATCGGTAGTATATGTGTGGAAAGGAACCTGGATGTTTTGGTTCTAAGTGAAACGAAGCTCAAAGGTAAAGGGGAAGAGTGGTTTTGGAATGTCTTGGGAGTAAAGTCAGGGGTTAGTGAGAGGACAAGAGTAAGGGAAGGAGTAGCACTACTACTCCAACAGGAGTTTTAAGAGTATGTAATAGAGTGTAAGAAAGTAAACTAGATTAATAAGGGTAGACCTGAAAGTTGATGGAGAGAGATTTATGATTAATGGTGCATATGCACATGGGCGTGAGAAGAAATATCATGGGAAGCAATTGTTTTGGGAGCAGCTGAGTGAGGGTGTTGGTAGTTTTGATGCAAGAAACCGGGTTATATTGATGGGTGATTTGAATGCAAAGGTAAGTAATGTGGCAGCTGAGGGAATAATTGGTGTACATTGGGTGTTCAGTGTTGTAAATGGTAATGGTGAAGAGATTGTAGATTTATGTGCTGAAAAAGGACTGGTGATTGGGAATACCTGGTTTAAAAGGAGAGATATTTATAAGTATACGTATGTAAGTAGGAGAGATGTCCAGAGAGCGTTATTGGATTACGTGTTAATTGATAGGCGCGCAAAAAAGAGACTTTTGGATGTTAATGTGCTGAGAGGTGCAACGGGAGGGATGTCTGATCATTATCTTGTGGAGGCGAAGGTGAAGATTTGAAGAGGTCTTCAGAAAAGAGGCGAGAATGTTGGGGTGAAGAGATTCGTGAGAGTAAGTGAGCTTGGGAAGGAGACTTGTGTGAAGAAGTACCAGTAGGGACTGAGTACAGAATGGAAAAAGGTGAGAACAAAGGACGTAAGGGGAGTGGGTGAGGAATGGGATGTATTTAGGGAAGCAGTGATGGCTTGCGCAAAAGAATCTTGTGGCATGAGAAGCCTTGGATGTGGGCAGATTTGAAAGGGCAGTGAGTGGTGGGATGAAGAAGCTATATTATTAGTGAAATATTATCTTTGCAGGGAAATAAGGCAAATGACTGCGAGATCTATAAAAGAAAGAGGCAGGAGGTCAAGAGAAAGGTGCAAGAGGTGAAAAAAAAGGCATACGAAAGTTGGGGTGAGAGAATCATTGAATTTTAGGGAGAATAAAAAGATGTTTTGGAAGGATGTAAATAATGTACGTAAGACAAGGGAACAAATGGGAACTTCAGTGAAGGAGGCTTATGGGGAGGTGATAACAAGTAATGGTGATGTGAGAAGGAGATGGAGTGAGTATTTTGAAGGTTTGTTGAATGTGTTTGATGATAGAGTGGCAGATATAGGGTATTTTGGTCGAGGTGGTATGCAAAGTGAGAGGGTTAGGGAAAATGATTTGGTAAACAGAGAAGAGATAGTAAAAGCTTTGCGGAAGATGAAAGCCGGCAAGGCAGCAGGTTTGCATGGTATTGCAGTGGAATTTATTATGACTGGTTGGTAAGGTTATTTAATGTATGTATGACTCATGGTGAGGTACCTGAGGATTGGCGGAATGCTTGCATAGTGCCATTGTACAAAGGCAAAGGGGATAAGAGTGAGTGCTCAAATTACAGAGGTATAAGTTTGTTGAGTATTCCTGGTAAATTGTATGGAAGGGTATTGATTGAGAGGGTGAAGGCATGTACAGAGCCTCAGATTGGGGAAGAGCAGTGTGGTTTCAGAAGTGGTAGAGGATGTGTGGATCAGGTGTTTGCTTTGAAGAATGTATGTGAGAAATACTTAGAAAAGCAAATGGATTTGTATGTAGCATTTATGGATCTGGAGAAGGCATATGATAGAGTTGATAGAGATGCTCTGTGGAAGGTACTAAGAATATATGGTGTGGGAGGCAAGTTGTTAGAAGCAGTGAAAAGTTTTTATCGAGGATGTAAGGCATGTGTACGTATAGGAAGAGAGGAAAGTGATTGGTTCTCAGTGAATGTAGGTTTGCGGGCAGGGATGTGTCATGTCTCCATTGTTTTTTAAGTTGTTTATGGATGGGATTTGTTAGGGAGGTGAATGCAAGAGTTTTGGAAAGAGGGGCAAGTATGCAGTCTGTTGTGGATGAGAGAGCTTGGGAAGTGAGTCAGTTGTTGTTCGCTGGTGATACAGCGCTGGTGGCTGATTCATGTGAGAAACTGCAGAAGCTGGTGACTGAGTTTGGTAAAGCGTGTGAAAGAAGAAAGTTAAGAGTAAATGTGAATAAGAGCAAGGTTATTAGGTACAGTAGGGTTGAGGATCAAGTCAATTGGGAGGTAAGTTTGAATGGAGAAAAACTTGAGGAAGTAAAGTGTTTTAGATATCTGTGAGTGGATCTGGCAGCGGATGGAACCATGGAAGCGGAAGTGAATCATAGGGTGGGGGAGGGGGCGAAAATACTGGGAGCCTTAAAGAATGTGTGGAAGTCGAGAACATTATCTCGGAAAGCAAAAATGGGTATGTTTGAAGGAATAGTGGTTCCAACAATTTTGTATGGTTGCGAGGCGTTTGCTATGGATAGAGTTGTGCGCAGGAGGGTGGATGTGCTGGAAATGAGATGTTTGAGGACAATATGTGGTGTGAGGTGGTTTGATCGAGTAAGTACTGTAAGGGTAAAAGTGATGTATGGAAATAAAAAGAGCGTGGTTGAGAGAGCAGAGGAGGGTGTTTTGAAATGGTTTGGTCACATGGAGAGAATGAGTGAGGAAAGATTGACCAAGAGGATATATGTGTCGGAGGTGGAGGGAACGAGGAGAAGTGGGAGACCAAATTGGAGGTGGAAGGATGGAGTGAAAAAGATTTTGAGTGAGTGGGGCCTGAACATGCAGGAATGTGAAAGGCGGGCAAGGAATAGAGTGAATTGAATCCATGTGGTATACCGGGTTCGACGTGCTGTCAATGGATTGAATCAGGGCATGTGAAGCGTCTGGGGTAAACCATGGAAAGGTTTGTGTGGCCTGGATGTGGAAAGGGAGCTGTGGTTTTGGGCATTATTGCATGACAGCTGGAGACTGAGTGCGAGCGAATGGGGCCTTTGTTGCCTTTTCCTGGCGCTGCCTCGCGCACATGAGGGGGGAGGGGGATTTTATTCCGTGTGTCTCGGGGTAGTGATGAGGGTGAGTCGGGGCAGACAGTGTGAATTGTGTGCATGTGTGTATATGTGTGTGTCTGTGTGTGTATATGTGTGTGTCTGTGTGTGTATATATGTGTGTACGTTGGGATGTGTTGGTGTGTATGTTTGCTTGTGTGGACGTGTGTGTATGTGCGTGTGTGTGGAGGTGGGTTGGGCCATTTCTTTCGTCTGTTTCCTTGTGCTACCTCATAGGCGCGGGAGACAGCGACAAAGCAAAATGTATAAATATATATATATATGTATATATATATATATATATATATATATATATATATATATATATATATATATATATATATATATATTTTCTTTCTTTCTTTTAAACTATTCGCCATTTCCCGCGTTAGCGAGGTAGCGTTAGGAACAGAGGACTGGGCCTTTTTTGGAATATCCTCACCTGGCCCCCTCTGTTCCTTCTTTTGGAAAATAAAAAAAAAAAAAAATCGAGAGGGGAGGATTTCCAGCCCCCCGCTCCCTCCCCTTTTAGTCGCCTTCTACGACACGCAGGGAATACGTGAGAAGTATTCTTAATCCCCTATCCCCAGGGATAATATATATATATATATATATATATATATATATATATATATATATATATATATATATATATATATATATATATATATATATATATATGTATGTATATATATATATATATATATATATATATATATATATATATATATATATATATATATATATATATATATATATATATATATATATATATATATATATATATATATATATATATATATATATATATATATATATATATATATATATATATATATATATATATATATATATATATATATATATATATATATATATATACGTCTGACGTTATGTGTGTGTATATATGATTAAGTGTATGTGTACACCTGTGTAAGTGTATCTTTGCGTTTAGATATGTGTTTACTTTACGTGTGTAAGTTCGCATACGTCTTTGTGTATGTTTGCATGGTAATATCATAGTGTTGTTGGTATGATGTACTGTTATCTTGCAGGTGTTAGTAGGACTTTGGATGATGTCGAGCCTGATACTCACCAACATCTACCGCTCCTCCCTGGTGGCGCATCTCATCGTCCAGGACAAGATGCCTGCCATCAACAGCTTCCAGGACCTGCTGGAACGTGACGGTTGGAGCTGGGGCACAAGCTTCACCAACGATGCCACAATGTTGTTTTTCAAACATCATCCTGATTATGATATACAGGATATTCATAAGGACATGCAGGCAAGCTGTATTATAAACATCTAAGCATACTCTGGGTCAGAAATAATTTACAGTAAAATCGACAACATTTTTCAACCTACATTAGTTGCATCCTCATCTTGACATCTTTCTAGTCTGTGATTAACCCAATATTCAGTGAATTACCGAATGTACCTACATTTTTCATTCACCAAATTTTAAAGTGAAGTATGAGTGGATCTTTATCTTGTATTACATTACCATGAGATTTTCTTCATTTCTAATAGTATCTCAAGATTTTGAATTCTCATCTCAGGTTCAATAACCAAGTTACCTTTAATAACTTCTGCGAAAGTTAGAAGCTGTCCCTCAAAATTCTAATCAACAAGCAACCATGCCAGGTGAACATACTTTATAATGTCCCACCCAGGATTTGTCAATGACAACACAGTATAAACATAAGACTCTAACAGCCAGGGTTCGAACCCAGGACCATATGCGTAGTAGGAGAGAGCACAATATCTAGGCGATAATCGCGCCGCATAGGGAAATGACTATTTAATCACGCATAAGGTCCTGGGTTAGAACCATCGCTATTCAAGGGTATAATGTGTTCTTTGACAATGCGGGTTCATATGCACTATAATCGTCTTGATATACCTCCGTGTTTGAAGAGCTAGGATCTGTAAAACACTATCTGCTGGTTATGTGAGCCTGATGGAATTCAACCGGCCCATACACCGTTGCTCAAGCATGTGTGAGGAAGGTTATTCGATTATGTGCTGATCAAATAGTCATTTCCCCATTTAGGGGCGATCATGAACTATCCGTAGCGCTCCCACATAACAGGATAAGGTCCTGGTTTGAACCCTGTCTCTTAGAGGGTTATGTATTCTATAAGATTGTACGTTCATATACACTATATTCGCATATATATATATATATATATATATATATATATATATATATATATATATATATATATATATATATATATATATATTTTTTTTTTTTTTTTTTTTTTTTTTTTTTTGCTGTCTCCCGCGTTTGCGAGGTAGCGCAAGGAAACAGACGAAAGAAATGGCCCAACCCACCCCCATACACATGTATATACATACGTCCACACACGCAAATATACATACCTACACAGCTTCCCATGGTTTACCCCAGACGCCTCACATGCCCTGATTCAATCCGCTGACAGCACGTCAACCCCGGTATACCACATCGCTCCAATTCACTCTATTTAATGCCCTCCTTTCACCCTCCTGCATGTTCAGGCGTTGTATATATATGTATATATATGTATGTTCTATGAAGGTGCGCGTTCATATACACTTTATTCGTATTCATATATATATATATATATATATATATATATATATATATATATATATATATATATATATATATATATATATATATATATATATATATATATATATATATATATATATATATATATATATATATATATATATATATATAATTCTATTTTCTATTATACTTTGTCGTTGTATCCAGCATCAGCGAGGGAACGCAAGGAAACACGAAAGAACGGCCCAACTCACCCACATACACAAACATATATATATATATATATATATATATATATGCATCCACGTCCACACACGCAAATATACATACCTATACATCTCAACGTATACATATATATACACACACAGACATATACATGTATACACATGTACATAATTCATACTATCTGCCTTTATTCATTCCCATCGCCCCCCCGCCACACATGAATTAACAAACCCTCCACCCACATGTGCACGAGGGAGAACTAGGCAAGGACAACAAAGGCCACATTCGTTCACACTCAGTCTCTAGCTGTCATGTATAATGCACCAAAACCACAGCTCCCTTTCCACATCCAGGCCCCACAGAACTTTCCATGGTTTACGCCAGATGCTTCACCTCCTTGATTCAATCCATTGACAGGAAGTCGACCCCGGTATACCACATCGTTCCAATTCACTCTATTCCTTGCACGCCTTTCACCCTCCATCATGTTCAGGCCTCGATCACTCAGAATCTTATTCACTCCATCTTTCCACCTCCAATAAACTCTCCCACTTCTCCCCGTTCCCTCCACCTCTGACACATATATCCTCTTAGTCAATCTTTCCTCACTGATTCTCTCCATGTGACCAAACCATTTCAAAACTCCCTCTTCAGCTCTCTCAACCACATTCTTATTATAACAACACATCTCTCTTACCCTATTATTACTTACTCGATCAAACCTCCTCACACCACACATTGTCCTCACACATCTCATTTTCAGCACATCCACCCTCCTCCGGACAACGCTATCCTCAGTCCAGGCCTTGCAACCATATGATATTGTTGGAACCACTATTCCTTCAAACATACCCATTTTTGCTTTCTGAGATAATGTTCTCGATTTCGACACATTCTTCAACGCTCCGAAAACTTTTGCCCCTTCCCCACGGTATGATTCACTTCCGCTTCCATGGTTCCATCCGCTGCCAAATATCTAAAACACTTCACTTCCTTCAGTTTTTCTCCATTCAAACTTACCTTCCAATTAACTTGTCCTTAAGCCCTACTGCACCTAATACCCTTGCTCTTATTCACATTTACTCTCAGCTTTCTTCTGCATACGTGCCCCTCTTTCCAAAATTCTTGCATTCACCTCCCTAACAACCCCATCCATAAACAAATTAAACAACCATGGAGACATCACACACCCCTGCCGCAAACCTACATTCACTGAGAACCAATCACTTTCCTCTCTTCCTACACGTACACATGTCTTACATCCTCGATAAAAACTTTTCACTGCTTCTAACAACTTCCCTCCCACACCATATATTCTCAATACCTTCCACAGAGCATCTCTATCAACTCTATCATATGCCTTCTCCAGATCCATAAATGCTACATACAAATCCATTTGCTTTTCTAAGTATTTCATATATACATTCTTCAAAGCAAACACCTAATTCATACATCCTCTACCACTTCTGAAACAACATTGCTCTTCCCCAATCTGATGCTCTGTACATGCCTTCACCCTCTCATTCAATACCCTCCCATGTAATTTCCCAGAAGCACTCAACAAACTTATACCGCTGTAATTTGAGCACTTACTTTTATCCCCTTTGCCTTTGTTCAACGGCATTATGCAAGCATTCCGCCAATCCTCAAACACCTCACAATGAGTTATTTATATTTATTTATTTTTCTTTGTCGCTGTCTCCTGCGTTAGCGAGGTAGCGCAAGGAAACAGACGAAAGAATGGCCCTACCCACCCACATACACATGTATAAACATACACGTCCACACACACAAATATACATACCTATACATCTCAACGTATACATATATATATACACACAGACATATGCATGTAAACACATGTACGTAGTTCAAACTGTCTGCCTTTATTCTATCCTATCGCCTCCCCACCACACATGAAATAGCAACCCCCTCCTCCCTCATGTGCGCGAGGTAGCGCTAGGAAAATACAACAAAGGCAATATTCGTTCACACTCAGTCTCTTGCTGTCATGTAATAATGCATCGAAACCACAGCTCCCTTTCCACATCCAGGCCCCGCAGAACTTTTCATGGTTTACCCCACACGCTTCACATGCCCTGGTTCAATCCATTGACAGCATGTCGATCCCGGTATACCACATCGTTCCAATTCACTCTATTTTTTGCACGCCTTTCACCCTCCTGCATGTTCAGGCCCCTATCACTAAAAATCTTTTTCACTCCATCTTTCCACCTAAAATTTGGTCTCCAACTTCTCCTCGTTCCCTCCACCTCTGACACATATATCCTCTTGATCAATCTTTCCTCACTCATTCCCTCCATGCGACCAAACCATTACAAAGCACCATCGTCTGCTCTCTCAAACAAACTCTTTTTATTACCACATATCTCTCTTACCCTGTCACTCCTTAATCGATCAAACCACCTCACACCACATATTGTCCTCAAACATCACATTTCCAGCACATCCACCCCTCCTCTGCACAACTCTATCCATAGCCCACGCCTCGCAACCATATAACATTGTTGGAACCACTATTCCTTCAAACATACCCACTTTTGCTATCTGAGATTATGTTCTCGACTTCCACACATTCTTCAACGCTCCAGGAAATCTCGACCCCTCCCCCACCCTATGATTCACTTCCGCTTCCATGGTTCCATCCGCTGCCAGATCCACTCCCAGATACCTAAAACATTTCACTTTCTCCAATTTTTCTCCACTCAAACTTACCTCCCAGTTGACTTGTCCCTCAACCCTACTGTACCTTATAACCTTGATCATATTCACATTTACTCTCAGCTTTCTTCTTTCACACACTTTACGAGACTCAGTCACCAGCTTCTGCAGTTTCTCACATGAATCAGCCACCAGCGCTGTATCATCAGCAAGTGAGAACCAATTAAGTGAGAACCAATCACTTGCCTCTCTTCCTACACGTACACATGCCTTACATCCTCGATAAAAACTTATCATTCCTTCTAACAACTTGCCTCCCACATCATGTATTATCAATACCTTCCACAGAGCACCTGTATCAACTCTATCATATGCCTTCTCCAGATCCATAAATGCTACATACAAATCCATTTGCTTTTCTAAGTATTTCTCGCATACATTCTTCAAAGCAAACACCTGATCCACACATCCTGTACCACCTCTGAAACCACACTGCTCTTCGCCATTCTGATGCTCTGAACATTCCTTCACCCTCTCAATCAATACTCTCCCATGTAATTTCCCAGGAATACTCAAGGAACTTATACCTCTGAAATTTGAGCACTCACTTTTATCCATTTTACCTTTGTACAATGGCACTATGCAAGCATTTTGCCAATCCTCAGGCACCTGAGCATGAGTCTTCCATACATCAAATAACCTTACCAACGAGTCAACAACACAGTCACCCTTTTTTATAACAGATTCCACTGCAATACCATCCAAATCCGCTACCTAGCCGGCTTTCATCTTCTGTAAAGCTTTTACTACCTCTTCTCTATGTACCAAATCATTTTGCCTATCCCTCTCACTTTGCACACCACCTCCACAAAAACACCCTATATCCGACAGTCTATCATAAAACACATTCAACAAACTTTCAAAATACTCACTCCATCTCCTTCTCACATTACCGCTACTTGTTATCACCTCCCCATTAGCCCCCTTCACTGAAGTTCCCATTTGTTCCCTTGTCTTACGAACTTTATTTACCTCCTTTCAAAACCTCTTTATATTCTCCCAAAAATTTGATAATACTCTCTCACCCCAAAACTCTCATTTGCCCTCTTTTTCACCTCTTGCACCTTTCTCTTAACCTCCTGCCTCTTTCTTTTATACATCTCCCACTCATTTGCATTACTTCCCTGCAAAAATCGTTCAAATATCTCTCTCTCGTCTTTCACTAATAATCTTACTTCTTCATCCCACCACTCACTACCCTTTCAAATCTGCCCACCTCCTACGCTTTTCATGCCACAAGCATCTTTTGCGCAGGCCATCACTGCTTTCCTAAATATATCCCATTCTTCCCCCACTCCCCTTACGTCCTTTGTTCTCACCTTCTTCCATTCTGTATTCAGTCTCTCCTGGCACTTCCTCACAAGAGTCTCCTTCCCAAGCTCACTTACTCTCACCACTCATTTCACCCCAACATTCTCTCTTCTTTTCTGAAAACCTCAAAAATCTTCTCCTTAGCTTCCACAAGATAATGATCAGACATCCCTGTAGTTGCACCTCTCAGCACATTAACATCGAAAAGTCTCACTTTCGCGCGCCTATCAATTAACACTTAATCCAATAACGCTCTCTGGCCATCTCTCCCACTTACATATGTATACGTATGTATATCTCACCTTTTAAACCAGGTATTCCCAATCCCCAGTTTTTTTTCAACGCATAAATCTACAATCTCTTCACCATTTCCATTTACAACACTGAACACCTAATGTACACTAATTATTCCCTCAACTGCCACACTACTCACCTTTGCATTCAAATCACCCATCACTATAACCCGGTCTCGTGCATCAACACCACTAACACACTCATTCAGCTGCTCCCAAAACACTTATCTCTCATGATCTTTCTTCTCATGCCCTGGTGCATATGCACCAATAATCACCCATCTCTCTCCATCTACTCTCAGTTTTACTCATGTCAATCTAGAGTTTATTTAATTACTCTCTATCACACACTTCCACCACTCCTGTTTCAGGAGTAGTGCTACCACTTCCCTTGCTCTTGTCCTCTCACTAACCCCTGACTTTACTCCCAAGACATTCCCAAACCACTCTTCCCCTTTACCCTTGAGCTTCGTTTCACTCAGAGATAAAACATCCAGGTTCCTTTCCTCAAACATACTACCTATCTCTCCTTTTTTCTCATCTTGGTTACATCCACACACATTTAGACACCCCAATCTGAGCCTTCGAGGAGGATGAGCACTCCCCGCGTGACTCCTTCTTCTGTTTCTCCTTTTAGAAAGTTAAAATACAAGGAGGGGAGAGTGTCATGCCCACGCTCTCCTCCCCATTAGTCGCCTTCTACGACACGTGAGGAATGCGTGGAAAGTATTCTTTCTCCCCTGTCCCCAGGGATAGTATATAGTATATAAAACTTCTTAATATGGCCAGTGACAAATCAACATTGCTTTTCTGAAAAAAATAAAAAAACTCCTACATTAGACTATGAAGATACACATATCACAGACTATGCAAAAAACTATGTCCTTTACAACTGAAAGTTTAATGTGCTTTCATTTTCAAACCTACATATATAAAAATGTATGTATGCATTCATAACACGTTATACTTTTTAATTTTCTTTTCAAGCCTTTATACTTAAAAAATCTTAACTCTTTTGAAAAACTATGAAGCAAATATTATCAGTGACCACAGTAATAATCTAATTTAAACTCCTTCATTGACAGCAAATGATAAACTATGTTTTAAGTAGTATATAATATGAATTACCTTTAATATATGCTTTTACATTGTGATGACTTACATGAGACAACCGTCCTCCTCTTCCTGTTTTTTTCTTTCTTGTAGCAGCTGAAGAAAAAAGTAGACTCTAACATCTGAAAATGACGGATCTCAGCATCCTCACGGTCCCTAATATTTCTTTCTTGAATCATCTGAATTAATCTCTGCGACTTTGTTTGGTAGTGAAAAGCTGCAGCAAACAGCCCTGACACTGCAAGAACGACAAGTGCCGCACGATGTCTTAACTTAATTGCTCCTGTTCCCTTCAAACGACGATTATAGAACGGGTCTTCACTGTTCATTATCTTGTTGTTAACTTGACACAATCTGAGCTTTCTGCAGTAACACAGTTACCTACTCGACCTCACGAAACTTGAAGAAAGATTATATATATATATATATATATATATATATATATATATATATATATATATATATATATATATATATATATATATATATATATATCTTTTTTTTTTTTTGCTTTGTCGCTTTCTCCCGCGTTTGCGAGGTAGCGCAAGGAAACAGACGAAAGAAATGGCCCAACCCACCCTCATACACATGTATATACATACACGTCCACACACGCAAAATATACATACCTACACAGCTTTCCATGGTTTACCCCAGACGCTTCACATGCCCTGATTCAATCCACTGACAGCACGTCAACCCCGGTATACCACATCGATCAAATTCACTCTATTCCTTGCCCTCCTTTCACCCTCCTGCATGTTCAGGCCCCGATCAGGTGAGAATTCAAATTACAGAGGCCTAAGTTTGTTGAGTATTCCTAGAAAATTATATGGGAGGGTATTGACTGAGAGGGCAAAGGCATATACAGAGCATCAGTTTGGGGAAGAGCAGTGTAGTTTCAAAAGTGGCAAAGGATGTGTGGATCAGGTTTTTGCTTTGAAGAATGTATGTGAGAAAAACATCCAAAAAACAGATGGATTTGTATGTAGCTCATATAGATCTGGAGAAGGCATATGATACGGTTGATAGATATGCTTTGTAGAAGGTTTTAAGAGTATATGGTGTGGAAGGTAAGTTGCTAAAAGCAATGAAATACTTTTACCAAGGATGTAAGGCATATGTAGAGTAGGAAGAGAGGAATGTGATCGGTTCCCACTGAATGTCGGTTTGCGGCAGGGGTGCGTGATATCTCCATGGTTGTTTAATTTGTTTATGGATGTAGTGCTTACGGAAGTGAATGCAAGAGTTTTGGAGAGAGGGGCAGTCTTTTGAGGATGAGAGGGCTTAGGAAGTGAATCAGCGAATTAGTGAACGAGTTTGGTAAAGTGTATGAAAGGACAAAGTTAAGAGTAACCGTGAATATGAGCAAGGTTATTAGGTTCAGTAGGATGGAGGGACCGTCAATAACAGCAAGGTTATTAGGTTCAGTAGGGTGGAGGGACAAGTTAATCGAGAGGTAAGTTTGAATGGAGAAAAACTGGAGGAAGTGAAGTGTTTTAGATATCTGGGAGAGGACTTAGCACCGTATGGAACCATGAAAGCGGAAGTGAGTCACAGGGCGGGTGAGTGGCCGAAGGTTCTGGGAGAGTTGAATAATGTGTGGAAGGCGAGAACCTTATCTCGGAGAGCAAAAATGGGAATGTTTGAAAGAATTGTGATTCCAATAATGTTTTATGGTTGTGAGACATGAGCTGTAGATAGAGTTGTGCGGTGGAGGATGGATGTGTTGGAAATGAAATGTTTGAGGACAATGTTTGGTGTGAGGAGGTTTGACCGAATAAGCGTTGTAAGAGTAAGAGAGATGTGTGGTAGTATGAAGTGTGGTTGAGAGTTCAGAGGAAGATGTGTTGAAATGGTTTGGACACATGGAGAGAATGAGTGAGGAGGCATTGTCAAAGAAGATATATGTGTGAAAAGTGGAGGAAACAGGAGATACGGGAAACCAAATTGGAGGTGAAAGGATTGATTGAAAACGACTTTGAGCGATCGGGGCCTGAACATGCAGGAAGATGAAAGGAGTGCAAGGAATATTTGAATTGGAACGATGAAGTATACCGTGGTCGACGTGCTATTGATGGATTGAACCAGGGCATGTGAAGCGTCTATGGCAAACCATAGAAAGGTTTGTTGGGCCTGGATGTGGAAAGGGAGCTGTGGTTTCGGTGCATTACACAGGACAACTGAACATAGTGTGAACGAATGTGGCCTTTTTGTCTTTTTCTGCCACTACCTCGCTGGAGAGTGGGAGGGTAGGGGGTGGGGGTGCTATTTCCTGTATTGCGGGGTGGGAACGGAAATGGGTGAAGGCAGCAAATACATATATATATATATATATATATATATATATATATATATATATATATATATATATATATATATATATATATATATATATATATATATATATATATATATATATATATATATATATATATATATATATATATATATATATATATATATATATATATATATTATTTTTTTTTTTTTTTTATACTTTGTCGTTGTCTCCCGCGTTTGCGAGGTAGCGCAAGGAAACAGACGAAAGAAATGGCCCAACCCCCACCCCCATACACATGTATATACATACGTCCACACACGCAAATAGACATACCTACACAGCTTTCCATGGTTTATCCCAGACGCTTCACATGCCTTGATTCAATCCACTGACAGCACGTCAACCCCGGTATACCACATCGCTCCAATTCACTCTATTCCTTGCCCTCCTTTCACCCTCCTGCATGTTCAGGCCCCGATCACACAAAATCTTTTTCACTCCATCTTTCCACCTCCAATTTGGTCTCCCTCTTCTCCTCGTTCCCTCCACCTCCGACACATATATCCTCTTGGTCAATCTTTCCTCACTCATTCTCTCCATGTGCCCAAACCACTTCAAAACACCCTCTTCTGCTCTCTCAACCACGCTCTTTTTATTTCCACACATCTCTCTTACCCTTACGTTACTCACTCGATCAAACCACCTCACACCACACATTGTCCTCAAACATCTCATTTCCAGCACATCCATCCTCCTGCGCACAACTCTATCCATGGCCCACGCCTCGCAACCATACAACATTGTTGGAACCACTATTCCTTCAAACATACCCATTTTTGCTCTCCGAGATAATGTTCTCGACTTCCACACATTCTTCAAGGCCCCCAGAATTTTCGCCCCCTCCCCCACCCTATGATCCACTTCCGCTTCCATGGTTCCATCCGCTGCCAGATCCACTCCCAGATATCTAAAACACTTCACTTCCTCCAGTTTTTCTCCATTCAAACTCACCTCCCAATTGACTTGACCCTCAACCCTACTGTACCTAATAACCTTGCTCTTATTCACATTTACTCTTAACTTTCTTCTTCCACACACTTTACCAAACTCAGTCACCATATATATATATATATATATATATATATATATATATATATATATATATATATATATATATTATTTATTTTTTCTATTTTGCTTTATCGTTGTCTCTCGCGTTTACGAGGTAGCGCAAGGAAACAGACGAAAGAAATGGCCCAAAACACCCCCATACACATGTACATACACACACGTCCACACACGCAAATACACATACCTATACATCTCAATGTACACACATATATACACACACAGACACATACATATATACCCATGCACACAATTCACACTGTCTGCCCTTATTCATTCCCATCGCCACCTCGCCACACATGGAATACCATCCCCCTCCCCCCTCATGTGTGCGGGGTAGCGCTAGGAAAAGACAACAAAGGCTTCATTCGTTCACACTAAGTCTCTAGCTGTCATGTAATAATGCCCGAAACCACAGCTCCCTTTCCACATCCAGGCCCCACAGAGCTTTCCATGGTTTACCCCAGACGCTTCACATGACCTGATTCAATCCACTGACAGCACGTCAACCCCGGTATACCACATCGATCCAATTCACTCTATTCCTTGCCCGCCTTTCACCCTCCTGCATGTTCAGGCCCCGATCACTCAAAATCTTTTTCACTCCATCTTTCCACCTCCAATTTGGTCTCCCACTTCTCCTCGTTCCCTCCACCTCCGACACATATATCCTCTTGGTCAATCTTTCCTCACTCATTCTCTCCATGTGCCCAAACCATTTCAAAACACCCTCTTCTGCTCTCTCAATCACGCTCTTTTGATTTCCACACATCTCTCTTACCCTTACATTACTTACTCAATCAAACCACCTTACACCATATATTGTCCTCAAACATCTCATTTCCTGCACATTATATATATATATATATATATATATATATATATATATATATATATATATATATATATATATATATATATATATATATATATATATATATATATATATATATATATATATATATATATATATATATATGTGTGTGTAGAACACATCAAGTTTGTAGACTTATGTGGGATGTGCAGAGTTCCTCTAATGCACTACTTGTGTTCATCCCGATGCTCCTCAAAAACTCCTGACTGTAACCGAGCCTCATCCTCCGAGTCAGAGAGTGAAGATGATGAACCTGCTGCCAGGATGAAACGTGTGCTTTTGGGCTAGTCAAAGTGTCATTGCAAGTGCAATGAAATTTGTTCCAAGTCAAATATGTAGGATGCATGCCATCACTGGTACAGTATATGAAATATATTGCTTGATGACCATCCTTTTACAAAAGTGTTTATGTTCATATATGTACAATACGGACTTAATGGGATGTGCTCATGTTTTTATATATTTGATATCTTGGTATCATTCAGAGCGATACCAGTTTGCATCAGCCTTCACTCCTGCCTGCAGTAGCATGCTTTCTGACATGTTTCATGAGCTCCTCTTCGCCAACGGAACGGCCCACCAGTGATGCTACTACGTTTGTGAATCAAGAACCATTGCAACACAAACCTCGCCAGGTGGTAGAGTGTCCCGCAGTGTATCGAGACACACTTCCCCAGAACTTTTTTTAAAGGGGAAGTAAATGTTTATAGTTGTGTTACTGGAGTGATAGTTTTCATACATGGTGCTTTGACAAGAAAATAGTGAAATTGGAAAAAATGTAGCTTAGACATTGAAGCTTATTGATACAGTGGTTAAATTGATGAGAACTACTATTGACGTTTGTGTAAATAAATTAAACATTTCCTTTCCATAGCCAGAGGTTGAACCATTATGTGACATTCATTTTTTCATTTCATTTCAAGCTAGAAGTTTCAGTTTTCTAAATTGTTTCTTACATTTTTCACATGTATATATATGTATGTGTGTGTGTGTGTATATGTGCGTGTGTGTGTGTATGTGTGTGTATGTGTATATATATATGTATATTATCCCTGGGGATAGGGGTGAAAGAATACTTCCCACGCATTCCTCGCGTGTCGTAGAAAGCGACTAGAGGGGACGGGAGCGGGGGGCCAGAAATCCTCCCCTCCTTGTATTTTTTTAACTTTCTAAAATGGGAAACAGAAGGAGTCACGCGGGGAGTGCTCATCCTCCTCGAAGGCTCAGATTGGGGTGCCTAAATGTGCTTGGATGTAACCAAGATGTGAAAAAAGGAGAGATAGGTAGTATGTTTGAGGAAAGGAACCTGGATGTTTTGGCTTTGAGTGAAACGAAGCTCAAGGGTAAAGGGGAAGAGTGGTTTGGGAATGTCTTGGGATTAAAGTCAGGGGTTAGTGAGAGGACAAGAGCAAGGGAAGGAGCAGCCGTACTCCTGAAAGAGGAGTTGTGGAAGTATGTGATAGAATGTAAGAAAGTAAATTCTCGATTAATATGGGTAAAACTGAAAGTTGATGGAGAGAGATGGGTGATTATTGGTGCATATGCACCTGGGAATGAGAAGAAAGATCATGATAGGCAAGTGTTTTGGGAGCAGCTGAATTAGTGTGTTAGTGGTTTTGATGCACGAGTCCGGGTTATAGTGTTGGGTGATTTGAATGGAAAGGTGAGTAATGTGGCAGTTGAGGGAATAATTGGTATACATGGGGTGTTCAGTGTTGTAAATGGAAATGGTGAAGAGCTTGTAGATTTATGTGCTGAAAAAGGACTGATGATTGGGAATACCTGGTTTAAAAAGCGAGATATACATAAGTATACTTATGTAAGTAGGAGAGATGGCCAGAGAGCGTTATTGGATTACGTGTTAATTGACAGGCGCGCGAAAGAGAGACTTTTGGATGTTAATGTGCTGAGAGGTGCAACTGGAGGGATGTCTGATCATTATCTTGTGGAGGCTAAGGTGAAGATTTGTATGGGGTTTTCAAAAAAGAAAGTAATGTGGGGGGAAAGGGGGGTAGAGTAAGTAGCTTGGGGAAGGGGACTTTGTGAGGGAAATCCAGAGAGACGAGTACAGAAGGAAAAGGTGAGAAAAATGGGAAAAAAAAAGGGGGGTGGGGGGGGATGGGGTTATTTTGGAATCAGTGATGGATTGCGAAAAGAGCTTTGGCATAGAAAGTTGGGTGGGGTTTATTAGAAAGGGGAGTGGGGGGGAGAAGAATAAATATTAGTGAAAGAGAAAAGAGAGGCATTTGGACGATTTTGCAGGGAAAAAAATGCAATTGAGTGGGGGACGTATAAAAGAAAAGACAGGGGGTCAAGAGAAAGTGCAAGAGGGGAAAAAAAAAAGGCAAATGAAGTTGGGGTGAAAGTATCATTAAAATTTTAGGAGAATAAAAAAGTTTTGGGAAAGGGGGTAAATAAAGTCGTAAAACAAAGGGGGCAAATGGAACTTCAGTGAAGGGCGAAAAGG